>NW_006205727.1:1708030-1741301 GCF_000334495.1 Tupaia belangeri chinensis
AGAGACATAGAGACAGAAAGCGAGAAATCACCCCCCAGGGGGGATGGTCACGCCACAATCCCTTCTCCTCCATTCTCCTCTCGGGATCTTGGGCACGCACGCACACGCGCCCGGCGTGAGTTTTAAGCCACCAGGTCCGGGACACGAACCATGGTCAACTATGTGGGAGTCCAGCGATATAGCCATTATGCTAACTGCTGGTTCCCTTCTCCCTCTTCTTGAGGTGCTCATCTGTAGATGTGAGAGAAGAGTATGCCTTCCGCAGTCTGCACAGTACCCATAGGCACGTCCTGTCTGCATGACTTTTTCCTTTCAATCTGGTTATGTATCTTGCTGGCATTTATGGTGCACATCAATTGTTGATATAACTCTTTTTTTTTTTTTAAAGGTTTTTGCCTTAGCGCACACATGCTCATGAGAGAGAGAAAGAGAGAGAAAGAGAGAGAAGTGAGGAATCACCCCCTCTCTGGTGTGTGTGGAGTGTCCATTCCACAGTCCCTTCTCCTTCTCTGTTCTTTTTCTGAGGTCTTGGGCACACATGCACAAGCCCCTGGTGTGATTTTCATGGCCCTGAGTCCAGGACTTGAACTACAGTTGGCCATGTGGGAGTCCAGCAATATAACACTACACCATCTACTGGCCCAATAGTTGATATAACTCTCGATTTGGTTCTTTAGGATTGTTTGTGTATGGAGTTTTCCTGGCTAATTTTGCTCTCCAAATCTCTGACTAGACTCATCTATTGGCTTCTAATCTGTATCCCAGTGTTCTTTACTATGTGGGTTCCAGCCAGACTGAGTGCTCTCAGCTGTTTCCCTTGTATTGACTTGTCATCTCTGGGGTCATTCAGGAACCTAGGTCAGTTTTCAAAATTTAAGGGCACCCGGGGAACCAGCAGTTAGCGTAATGGCTATGTTGCTGGATTCCCACGTAGTTGACTGTGGTTCGCGTCCCAGACCCGGTCGCTTGGAACTCACGCCAGGCGCGTGTGTGTGCGTGCCCAAGATCCCGAGAAGAGAATGGAGGAGAAGGGATTGCGGTGTGACCATCCTCCCTGGGGGGTGATTTCTCACTTTCTGTCTCTATATCTCTCTCTGTCTGGCGAGCGCACGTGCCCTATAGCAAAAACCTCTCAAAAAAAATTTTTTTAAGGGTCCCCAGCTTGTATCCATCTGCCAGATTAAAGGATGAGAGGAAGGAAAAAGCATAATTTCTTCTTATTTCCTCTGTTTGGAATTCACATACATTATTTCCCCCGATATTCTATTAGTGACAGTATTAGAATCCTGAGATCTGTCTTAATTTTTCTGTTACTTATTTGTTTGATTATCTTAGGCAATTCACAGAACTTGTACAGTACACTGGATATGGTAATATCTCAAGGGTTTGTTAGGAAGATTAAATTATAGGATTTCAAATGTTTTTTTTTTAACCTTTGACCTGCCTTTTCCACCGTCTAAAGCCCCACATCCTCTTTTTTTTTTCCTGGGCTCCCATTCTTCTCCTGCCCTCCCAGACAAACAGTAATTTTCATTAAGGTACTGTTTTTTTCAACATTGTGTTTTGTATGGTGCCTGATACTTTGATATTCAGTAAGTATTTGTCGAATAAAAATATTATTAGACAAACATGAAGAAGTGAAAAATTATATGTAGAATCAGTATACATAAATAACTGTTGTGGTCTCCCTTATGTGGCTAGATATTCTCTAAGGCCTTGGTGGATGCTTGAAACTAGACAGTACTAAGCCTTATACAGTAGACTTTGAAAAGTTTGTGGGGGGCCAGCTCCGTGGTGCACGCTGTACCCAGTGACGTTGGACCTATATGGAAGATGTCAGTGTGGTTCCCTGGTCGACATGCACACACTAGGCATGCTTGTCATGATCCTGGCTAGCTGGGAAGGCCTGGGCTCAGACCTTACAGCCAGACTCTGCTGAGAATGCTCATCTCTCTCTCTCTCTCTTACCTTCTCTCTCTACCTTCTTACTCTCAGGAAGGAAAAAAAAAATTGTGGCTAAATGGGATTAAAGTGTTAGTTTATTTTGGTGCAACAAATTTTGAAATCTATGCATAGTTTTTAAATAATATACATTTTACACAAACTATTGGAAGAGCCCTCATATATACAATATTTTTTCCTATTGATACATACCTATGATAATGTTTAATTTGTAAATTACAAACAGTAAGAGATTAACAACAATAGCTAATCATAAAATAGAATAATTACGACAATATGTTGTAACAAAAGTTACATGAATGTTGTCTTTCTTTCACACAATACCTTATTGTGTTGTACTGAACTGTTTTTGGACCACAGTTGACCCCTGAAACCACAGGAAAGTGAAACTAAGGCTAAGGGGACTGTAGTATTACTAGTATTTTGGCATATCTTTTCTCTCAATATCCCTCTTTTTGAAATTATTTTACATAGTAACATTCAATTAGATATTTTCTTATTTACAAATATTTTTTAAGATTCTTATCTTGTCAATATTTTTATAATGTTAGGCTATAGTACAAGCTCAATTTTAGTATATGCTTACTGTTTCATTAGGTATGTCTGACATGATATATCTAATAGTTTTCTTGAATTTTTAGTTGTACTCTTTTTTTTTTGGAGAGGTTTTGCTATAGGGCGCGTGTGCTAGCCAGACAAAGAGAGACAGAGAGACAGAAAGCGAGAAATCACGCCCCAGGGGGATGGTCACCCCGCAATCCCTTCTCCTCCATTCTCCTCTTGGGATCCTGGGCATGCATGCACACGTGCCCGGCGTGAGTTTAAGCCACCGGGTCCAGGACACCAACCGCGGTCGACTACGTGGGAGTCCAGCGACATAGCCATTACGCTAACTGCTGGTTCCCTTAGTTGTACTCTATTGACTTCTTTTGAAATATGGCTTCAAAGAATATTCATGTCCACACAGTTTTAAAAATCTTCACTCATTTGCTCAATTATGTTTTTAGAAAAAAATCTTAAAATTGGAATTTTCGAGTCAAGGTAAATGCAAATTTTTGATTTGTAGGTTGCCTTATGAACTTTGATTTCAACTTGAAAATATATACATTTATTAAGAAATATAATCTTTGATACATTGGTCAAGAATACTTATTCTGTAGAAACAAAAGGGTTTGATATGCACATCTATGTCAGTATTTTGAAGGCTTACAGCAACACATACCTGCAATCAGTAGAGTCACCGTAAGTAAGAAAATGTTTGACTAAAATGTGTACCGTCCATGGTACATAATGTTTATAACTATGGGTCTATGCCTATTAATAGTAATGTCCATTATACTAAGTGAGAAATATGAGTTACAGAGTAATGTACATAGTTTGATTCTTATTTTCATAAAAATAAAAAGCGAAACAAAAATATACACACATACATACGAGCACATTTTGTATGTGTATAGGTGTTTTTATAGATAGGAATGTCATTCCACTGTGTTCTTTAAACTGTATTTTATTTTATGTAAGTATATCTTTGTATTGTTTTATATGCTACAAAGTTTTATTTTTGTAATAAAAAGTTAGTAATGAAGACAAAGGAAAAAATGCAGTCCTAATAATTTACTCTAACTTTCCTGCAACATGCATTACAAACTAGACAACTTCTTGTAGTCCTCAGAGAATTTCAGGGCTTTAAAACACTGTGCCCTGAAGTCAGTATGACTTTTATAGTTAATTGGTATATTATTTAACACAAGTTCACAGCCAAACTGTAGGGATTTCTCCAGTTATCGATGTTCTCAGAAGTAATCAGCCTTAGAAAAAACTGCTGAAAATATGGTCTGCTGACATCCTGGCCTCGTTCAAGTGAAGCAGCCAGTTTTCAGAAGAGGAAATTGAGGATGAAATAGAAAAAGTATGCCCATTTAGGAAATTGTTTTCAGAAATAAGCAGTACTTTTCTATCGAGAAGAGGAAGGAACAATTTTCATAGAAGCTGAAAATATAAAATCAAATAAGGTGGGAACAATAGGATAGAGCTAAATGTGTGATTTTGTTAATGTGCTAGGCACATAATGATTTGGATTGGAATTTCCATCTTTCTGAGGGAGAACAAACAGTAAGTATTAAAAAGAAACATGGGACTAGCAGATGGCAAGATGGTTATGTCTCTGGACTAGTATGTAGTTGACCACGGTTTGAATCCCAGACCTGGTGGCTTAAAACTCATGCCAGGCATATGTGCGTGAGTGCCCAAAATCCTGAGAGAAAAATGCAGGAGAAGGGACTGTGGCATAGCTATCCTCCCCTGGGCAGGGGGTAAGTTCTCACTTTCTGTCTCTCTGGCAAGTGCACATACCCTATAGCAGAAAAACTCTCTCTCTCTCTCAAAAAAGAGTAAACAAACCCTCTGTATGTCTTAAATATTTGGCATTATGTTTACATTTAGCACTGTGTAAACATTGTCTTAAAATGAGAGTTTAGTAATTTTGAGAATGAAAATAAAATAAGCACTTTATTTGAAAAACTAAAATTAGTTATTATTGCTCATGGAAAAAATATCTCGATCATGAATACCCCTGAACTGAATTGATAGCACAGTGACTTAAATATAGTGGGTGATCAATTTATAACTGTGTACCAACGATACATTGAAATGGAGTTTCTGGAAATCTGTACTGATACCTCTCAGCCAATAAACTAAAAATGTTTGAATTAAATTATAGATTGCTAATCATAAATGTTGACATGTGAATAAGTTGGTCAGGTGTTATTAGATCTAGAATATAAAAAATTTATAATGTTAATATTTTTAACATGGATATAGTTTATACCAAACATTTGCTATTTCTGTAGACTCTATGGAATACTATTCAGCCATAAAAAACAAAAACCAAAAACCAAAAAACAAAAAAGACAAGACCCTGGCATTTGACAGAAAGTGGATGAATATAGAAGATTTACTACTGAGTGAAGCAAGCTAGGCTATGAAGGAGACGTATTGATGTCCCCACTTAATATAAAACAAGTGTCCACACTCTATGACTGAAACTGATCGACTACAGAATATAGAAACACAGTAAATGGTTGTGAATACAGATATAGTGTGGGTGAAAGAGTAGAGTCTGAGGAAGGACATTTAGAAGAAAAATAGAGAGGGAACGCATTAATGGGACAAAGATATGTGGTATTATCTGTTGAAGATAATTTTATAGTATCAACTGGACTAGGGAGAAATGTACACATGTTGGAATATTCACTTTGTAAGCTAAATAATGTGATTGAATGTATAAAAGAACATGGAATAAAAAAAAGAACAGTAAATAATCAATTATAGTTTTGATATAGGTCATAAATAAGTGGTAAAAGGTTACTGAGTAAGACAAATTTTCTTTATTTTTCCATTTTTTAAAAATTTAGACATATTTTTGCTATAGAGTGCATGCGCTTGCCAGAGAGAGAGAAACAGAGAGAGACAGAAAGTGAGAAATCACCCCCCACCCCCTCAGGAGAGGATGACCATACTCTAATCCCTTTTCCTCTGTTCTCCTCTCGGGATCTTGGGCATGCATGCACGTGTGCCTGGCGTGAGTTTTAAGTCTCTGGGTCCAGGACTTGAACTGCGGTCGATTACATTGGACAGTCCAACGACGTTACCATGGTGGGCCCTTATTTTATGTATTCTAAAAAAATCATCCAAAAAAGTGTAAAGCTGGTCAGCTGGTAGTGTGGTGGTAAGGCAGCTGGATCCTACATAGCCGCCAGCACGGTTTGGGTCCCAGACCTGGTGGCTTAGGAAACGTGACAGATATGTGTGTGTGCATGCCCAAATTCCCAAGGGGAGAGTGGAGAAGAGAGGATTGCAGCATTGCCATCCTCCTTTTGAGGGGTGCTCTCTCACTTTCCTTCTCTCTCTGTTTCTCTGTGGAGAGCACACACATTCAGAGCAAAAACTTGGGAAGAAAAAAGGGCAGGTAAAGTATTATGTTCGATACAAATAAAATTGAGTGCTGAAATCGAAGTGAAAAGTTGCAGTGGTGGTCACCGTATATGTCATAGTGTAACCACGTATATAATTTCATTGTTCCTGTCAGTGAGGTCAGTGCAAGTGCCATATTTCCGCAAAGCAAACATTTACAAGTTGTCCTGGTGGGGGCCTCAAAGTAGTAAATTCGTATAGTTTTCTTATTTGGTGAGACAATCATATCTCCTAACAAGGAGAAAGGTGCAGTTGGTGCCCCCTGCTAATGCTGGGTCTGATGTGGGCTATGACTTCTCTGTAGAGAGCTGTAGACAGTTTGGATTTTACATCTTCCTAATTTACCTACTTGCTGTATTTTAAGGAGACCCTGACTCCTCTCTGCACATTTTATCAGCATATAGTGTATCAGCATGCACAGTTTAAAACATTAATTTATTCAAGTTTATCTAACTTGCTAACTGTTAATTTGTTTCTGCTGCGTTTGGGGTAATGTATCCCCAGGCCTGTCTGTGTTATCTTGAATAATTGAGAGCATGCTGGTTCACAGAGCCACATTGCTACAGAAGCTGCTGTGAAGCCTCCAAAAGGCTCCTTTCTTTTGAGCAAGATTGAAAGTGATTCCAGCTGGCTAGAAAAATGACATGAAGGCTATAATAGACCCTTAGGAAGGAAACTGTTTCCACCAAGGTAGAAGAATGATTCATATGGAAGGAATATAAATGAAAGCTTCCTTCAAGTCATTGGACTGTCTCAAATATTTTTTAGGTAGCATTTTTCACACTATTTCATCAATTTTTAATAGAAAAATTTCTGAGCCTTTGTTTTCTCATTTATAAAATGAAGTAGTGATACCTGTTCTCAATCGTACAAATCTGTGAAGTTTAACTAAGGCAATGTGAAGAAGCCTCCTATTAACTATAAATCGATTTGTACACTACTCTAAGTCATTGTTTTCATGATCACTGTGGCTTTTGCCTTTTTGTTACTTTTCCTAACTCCTTCAACTATATACTATTTCTTGAATGTAGCACCGTAAGACAAACTGTGTTAAATGGTTAGAGAACTTGGTTTTCCAATTTTGTTTCTAACTAACGTGAATTTTTTACCCTTTTCATTTTTTCAGTACAGAAAGAAAATCAGCCAGTCAGTTACCAATGTCTAATTTTCAAATTACCTTGCAGAGTCAAGTCGTAGAGGCTTTGTGGAAATTTGGAGAGTGTAGGAATGGCAGGTGAATGCCAGCTCCTTCTGGGTGTGTATTTCCTAAGAAAAAAATATATTTGGCTCAAGGCCAGTTAGTGGTGGCTTGGAGCTGGGTTCCTGAGTCACCTGCAGACCCAGAGACAATGTCTCCCTTTAGCCATTTTCCACAGAGTCAGAGCTGTGCGACCTCTTGCTGTTGCTGCTTCTCAAAGTGATTGGATTTCACTGCTCTCATAAACACATCTTGTCTAAGAAACAAAGTTGTCTTTTAAGCTTACACTCCTGCTTGACAGGGAAAAAAAAAAACAAACCCAGTGTACTCTCAGACCATTAGGGCCTACTAAAAAATCATCCCTTTTCATTGTTGTTAAAAATGCTTTTGTATCAACTTTTTTTTTTTCCATGTAGAAATACAATATATTATGAAACAAGAGAATTAGGATTGATAAATAGGCTATTTATGTTTTTGTTACCTGAGATTCGAATTAGCCCAGCTAGTTAATAAGCGAAGTCTGAAACTCATGATGAATTGATGCTTTCTACATCTATTTTTTGATTTTTTATATATACTATCTATCTTATCTATGTGAGAGCTTGTAACTTCGAGTCTGTTATCTTTTCCTATGTATCTTTGCCTGGCTACGGTCAGTTTCAGAGATTACGTAACAAGGCCAAATATATTTTACTTTAGGCTATTATTCAGTCTAAAGAGTATTGAGCTGAAAAGAATGTAGACTAATTATTTTCACATGACATATATAGTAAAAACAATGGTTGTATTCCTTTGAGTCAGTGGTAGGCTTAAAATTGATTTGCATTTTTGTATGTGCATTTTAGGTGACCTAAGAAATAGAGGCTAAACATTTAGTTTTTAAATCAGAAATTAATTTGGCACTCAGCAAAGTAGGTCAGATTCTCTAGACATGCACTGTTCAGTACAGTAGCCGTCAGTCACATGTGCCTCCTGAACGCTTACAATGTGCCGGGCTGTGTGAAGTATATTCCAAAGTGAGGACAAAGAAAATGGGACAAGTTTTCCTAATAATCTTACTGGGTTGCTGGAAAAATCATGATGCACTTCTACATAGAAAAAATATATCATGACTTTTCTGATAATTCAATATATTGCTTATATATTGGAATAATATTTTGGATATCATATTAAAATCAACTTAACTTTTAAGCCTTTTTTAAATGTGGTAACTAGAAAGTTTAAAACTACATTGACTTTATGGTGCAGCAGAAGGTGCTGCTCAAGAGAAGCGGGATTTCTGCGTGGAGCTGTTGTTCCACCCCCTGGCCCCATCAGCCTGAAACATGCAGGCATGGTGTAGTGGCCAGGGGGTCTGGAGGACCAGAGGAAGGGCACAGAGGCATGACCAGGCTCCCCACAGGGTGCTCATCTTCCTCTCATGCACATGCATGCATTCTAAGTAAAGGGAAAAAAAATATTTAAACATTTTAAGAAATAACATAAGAAACTTGCATTATATTTTTATTACCCAATACTGCTCTAAACAGTCTCGGCATAGATGCATTTAGGTCATTTTTCCTTCTTTGCAAGTTATCTCAATTTGTTCATGATTTTGAGGGCAGATTAAAAAGGTTTGTACGTTCCTGGAGCATTTATTTCTATTGTCTGACATCACACATTTCATTAGAATTACTTCGAGAGTTTGCTCATCTCTAAGAGGTTTTATTTATAAAAAGTCTATTTTAAATTCACTTTAGGTCAGTGAGCATAACGGTTTTGTAGCTTAGCTGTGTTTGTGAGGGAGGCTCTTCTTAGGGAGAGGGCACCTTCTTGTGGAGTGTACTGAATATAGCAGCTTATTCAATGATCTGTAGATTTTGTCTTGTAACAGGCAAAAAAATTATTTCAGATTTTTGGAGGAAAACAAAACTAAGACTAAGGATTATCATTTCTCTGCCACATCTTTCATAACAGCATTCCATCTCAGTTCTTAGTTAAACAATAGTGAGGTTGAGACTGTAGTAAGAGCATTTTGATTTGTAGTGCTTTTACAAATGCAAAGGTTTTATTTCAGCTTTTTTTTCCAGAAATTTCCAATTGAGTTTTTTATGTCTATTATAAAAAGAATAATTCTGTCTTTTTGTCCTCTTTCTATTAAAAACTTGAGGGTATTTAAATAATTTAATATATGCAAGTAAGTATCATACGATAAATGAGGATAAAGAAATGTATTAACCCATCATACTTGGTGCCTCAAGAACTGATTTTCATTATTTCAGAGACATGCATTTTAGAATGAGAAACATTGTTGGAGGCTCTGGATTAAGTATTTCTTGTTTCTTGTATTTCTTTTTTGATGAATTTTATGTACACGAAATATTTATTATTCAACTCATATCTTTTCACTACCACATTTCATATGCAAAGCCTGCCTAAAATAACTACTGAAACACTTGAGCTCTTAATTGTGGGAAGAAAATAGATTTCTCATGATTTGAATTACATTAACCAAAGCCAGCAAAATAGTTAAGATATGAGCCAATATCCAGCCAAGCAGCTACACAAAATTCTCCAAAGCATTGCCTTTTCAGAATGATATACGAAGAATAATTATGGGTGATTATAAGGAAATAAATCAGTTGGATTTCTTTTTGTGTGTGTGAAATTATTTACTCAGTTTTTAAAATTTTCTTGCATGAGTGAGAGAAACAGAAAAAGAATAAGAGAAAGCGAAACACACACACACTCACAAACGCACACACAGTAACCCAACAGCGTCTTGAGGCTGCAGTTCACCTGAGCTTTCAGCCTTCATCCAACTCAGACCAGGGACATGCTCAAACTTAGCATTCTCAGGCTGATCTCTGGACTTGAACCAGGTACCTTCCCATGTAGGATTGCCTTTCAGAGCATTACATTTTACCACTGCACCACTGTCTGATCCTGAAATATTTCTTAATGTGAAGACTCTTGCAACCCATTTCTAAAATTGTGCTTCATTTATGGACATTATCTTCTTTGGAATCTAACAACAAAAATCCTGATTATGAACCCATAACACAAATACTTTGTATGAAAGAAAAACAAAATCAAGGCACTAACCAACAAAATCTATCTAGAGGAACAAACACAGCATGAGTGGTATACTCCAATGGTGAAATGAGTCAAAATTTACCATATTGACAACAAAGAGCAGAAATATTTATTTTCTTATGAAAATATTGCATATCATTTATTTATTTAAATACTTTCATGAGTTTTTGGTAATATATTTTAAAATTATTGTATTTAATATCACAGTTACTTTTTATTATTTATTAGATAAATAAATTCTCAATGTAATAAAAAATTTGTTTATAGTCACCTTCCCAAAAAATCAATTTTTAGATTTGTACTATTTTTTTTTAGTAATATGTTGTTCTCACAAGCATTTCTAGAAACATATACTTGTTCCATGGCCTCCAGTAAAGGCTTCTGTTGATGAGGGGTCTTGACCCAGTATTCTAGGATTTTGGTAGGAAAAATATCCATTCAAGTGGAATCTTCCAAGCACCTGCCCTTGCCATCTCTCATATTGTTATTCCACTCTTCCTGTGTTCGCTTTGCTATCCCATCCCATTCGTGAGAGTGAGGCAGTAAGCCAACAACATCTCATGGATTAGGATCAATTGATGTCTCTTGAGAACAGGGTGGCCACCTGACCTCCTTTGGGATGAACAATTCAGCCTTGTGTGCATTGGTGCTAGTCAAGGCAGGCTGTGTAAGGACACTGTTTGAGATCAAGGTACCCCAGGATTGTTGTCAACACGTGAGTGCTTCAAAGAGAACAGGCTGCAACTTCCCACCTTACTGTTCTCTCTCACTCAATAGAGGTTTAGGGCGTCACCTGTTTTCAGTGAGTGGTTGGATGACTTTGCCTAGTGTCATTGTCTCCCAAAGGAGGAAACACAACTACTGCTTGGGGTAAAGTTGGAATCCGTATTCAAGAAGAGATTTCCAAGGAAGAAATGTTATTTCGTTTTCTGTTAATAGATACTCCTTAGGGAGAGTAGTGATGAATGCGCACTAGGCATGAAGAATGTTCTTTCCTTCCCTCTATTCCCTGCAGTGTACACAGAACTGATTAAAACAAAATATTGTAAGTTGTTGAAATAGCATCATGAAAAATTAAAAGGCTTAAAGGCAACCTTTGTGACAAATACAGGGACTTATTACAAGAAACTCAACTGAGTGTGCTCTTTAAAAAATGCATTTAGAGTCTGCTCAGGGTTTAGTCTGCTTTGTGGCTTGCCATTTACCCAGTGCAAATGGGGATCTCAAAACAGGGGCTCCAGGACCAGCAGTTAGTATAATGGTTATGTCGCTGGACTCCCATGTAGTTGACCGTGGTTCACGTCCTGGACCTGGTGGCTTAAAACTCAGGCTGGCATGTGTGTGTGCGTGCCCAAGATCCCGAGAGGAGAATGAAGGAGAAGGGAATGCGGCGTGACCATCCCCCCAAGGGGTGATTTCTCACTTTCTGTCTCTCTGTCTCTGTCTTTCTGGCGAGCATGCGCAACCTATAGCAAAAAACCTCTCCAAAAAAACCCTCAAAAAACAAAACAAAACAAAAAAACTGGGGCCCCTACTCTAGAAGTGTGTAATACTGACTCCAGTAGCTCTAATGTGCTGCTTCTTGCTCCTAAGTCCTGGCAGGAAGAAAGGTCAGCAGAAGCTACAGTCATTTATGCATATACTGAGGGCTGGGGTACCTCCAATGCCTGGGAAAGATCAGTCTACTCAAGGGCAGCTGTGGAAAAGACAACTCCCATAGATTGGGTGAGGAGGCATGAAAATGTGGCCATCAAAATTGCATTGCTGGAGGTGAGACTATTGGTTTCTTTCTTTCTTTTTCTTTTTCTTTTTTTTTTTTTTTTGCAGTGAGAGGTCAAACTAGGGATTACAGATCCCCCTTTTTTTCCTGCAGTGCCGCTGGACTCCCATGTAGTTGACCGTGGTTCACGTCCTGGACCTGGTGGCTTAAAACTCAGGCTGGCATGTGTGTGTGCGTGCCCAAGATCCCGAGAGGAGAATGAAGGAGAAGGGAATGCGGCGTGACCATCCCCCCAAGGGGTGATTTCTCACTTTCTGTCTCTCTGTCTCTGTCTTTCTGGCGAGCATGCGCAACCTATAGCAAAAAACCTCTCCAAAAAAACCCTCAAAAAACAAAACAAAACAAAAAAACTGGGGCCCCTACTCTAGAAGTGTGTAATACTGACTCCAGTAGCTCTAATGTGCTGCTTCTTGCTCCTAAGTCCTGGCAGGAAGAAAGGTCAGCAGAAGCTACAGTCATTTATGCATATACTGAGGGCTGGGGTACCTCCAATGCCTGGGAAAGATCAGTCTACTCAAGGGCAGCTGTGGAAAAGACAACTCCCATAGATTGGGTGAGGAGGCATGAAAATGTGGCCATCAAAATTGCATTGCTGGAGGTGAGACTATTGGTTTCTTTCTTTCTTTTTCTTTTTCTTTTTTTTTTTTTTTTGCAGTGAGAGGTCAAACTAGGGATTACAGATCCCCCTTTTTTTCCTGCAGTGCTTTGAAGACTATGGTCTCTAAGATGGCTCTATGTGTTTTTGCATAAATGGTGTCCAAGAGGTAGCCTTTATTTGAGATTAGTCTGTGGAAGAGGAGTATGACAAGATATCCTATAGTATAACCCAATACTATAGATGCAGAAAAGTCAAGTTCACACATTGACTCTGCTGTTAACTAGATATATAATCTTGAACTTTTTGTAAAAGTTACTTTTTCTGAGTGTCACCAGTTTCATACCTGCAAAAGAGCCCACTTTACAGTGTTGTTTTCAGAATTAAATAACATATAAAGTGTACAATACTCCAACTTACACTTGGCATATTATAACTGCTCATTAAATAGTTGAGTTACTAGTTTGTATTTGATTCTTTATGGTATGAATAATGCTTTCCAGTGCTTTATTGATCAAAAATGCCGTCCCTTAATGGTACAACCGTTTCCCACTTGCATGCTATTTATTATTAGGGGTTTGCATCATCAATGCACATGCATGGCTGTGATGGGAAAGCAACTCTAAGCTCAGGCCCCATGATGATGAATGGAGGGAGGGAATGATATTTATTGAGCTCATGCTATGTACTTTTGTGTGTATGATCTTAGGTAATCATTATAATGACTTAATCATAGATACTATTATCTTTTATTTAATAATGAAGAAACTGAGGATCAAAGGGATTAAGTTGCTCAAGGCCATGTAAATAATTAATAGGGAGATGGAAATAGTTTTGTTTGAACGCAGGATTTATTCTTTTTTTTTTCCCACACAAAACGTTTTTTTGTGAGATCCACTATAATAACCACATGTCCAAAATAATGAATAAAGCAATGTGTAGATTTCATCCTTAAAACAATGGGGAATTTTCTAGTCTTTCTTACAGGCTGGTTCTCTGGAGAGCAGATTCTAAGAAGGAAGTGCAGGAAATTCACTGGGGAGTGCTCTTTGGAAGGGAAGAAAGCAAAGCAGGATAAGGCAGAGGGAGAAGTTGGGTTGCCATACGGATGCAACAAGGTTAGCCACTTCCGCACAGAGAGCTCTAAAGGTGGAATAGTCCTGAATTGGGATGGGGCCATGGGCTTTTAGGCCTCCACATAGCCCAACCACTAGATGGGAACTGCTCAGAGAAGGGAGCGTGACCTTGGGTTAGAAAATTCTCTGCTGAAAGGCCATTCTTAAAAAGGGTCGTGGGCTCAGAGTTGAGAACACTCAGTCGATATCCTCCCAGCAGCTTGGGAAGTAAGTCCTTTGGTCTTAAGGGAGAGTGCAGCCCAACATTCATTACATGTTCTAGATGTGTAAGTCGTAAAAGGAGGACAATAACAATTAATGCAGGAATATAGATTTATTTTCAGTGTTCTGTTTTAGAAAAGTTATAATCTGGTTTGATTTTCAGTGTTTTCCTTTCAAATGCTAATAATTCTCTTTGCAACTTCTACCCTAGGTTGACTGTTTCAGTACTGTGGGCTGGATTCAAAGACCATTAGTGAAAATGTGTCAATAAATATCACCCTACACAATAAGAGAAAATACTTTCCTCTCCTAGTTCAAATGATGATCGTTTGTATATTCTGTCATTCTAGATAGTGTTAAGATAAAATTAGTGCTTTTCTTTTTTCTTTTTTCTTCTTTTTCATCAGGTCAGGATTGATGAAAAAGAAATCATCAAAGGGATAAAGAATCATCTACAAGATACTTTCTTTTTGTTCTTTAAACAATTATTTAATTTAATTTATTATTATTTTAAAGAATTATTTATTTCATTTTATTTTTATTATTATTAAAAAATTTTGCTATAGGGCACATGAACTCACGAAAGAGAGAGAGAGAGAGAGAGAGAGAGAGAGAGAGAGAGAGAGAGAGAGAGTGAGTGCAGGCCGCTAGATCCAGAACTCAAACCGTAGCCAGCCATGTGGGAGTTTAGTGCCTTAACAACCCTACCACCTGCTGGTCTGAGGGCTGTTTTCTTGTGAATACTATTAAAGAAAACATTGATTCATGTAAGTTCACTTAAGTGTCATGTTATAAGTATTTTAAAAAATTCCTCTTTTTTTTCTCTAAAGAGGAAATCTAGACAGACAGTGCTTTATTTTTGTTACCTTCTTATTGACTCCTTAATAATTTCTCTGAAGAGATGGCTGGTCCTGGACATTTCCTAGTCCCTTCAAGGACCACCCTTCTTCACACCCACTAGTTTCTTACTCTATTGACAGTTATGAGATAGTCGTATTTGGTTACTTTCCATTTCATTCTTACACCCTCCATGATTTTTCTGCTTTTTATCATAAGGCCCATTTCTTTTCTTACCCCTTGCAAAGTATTTGTTGTGCATGCCACGTGCTAAGTACTCTTTTGGGTGCTTGGACTATACCAGTGAACCAAATGCAAAGGAGTTCCTGCCCTCATTGACCTTACAGTCTAATTTATAGTATTGAGCTCATGTTGTTCTCAAGCCTCTCTCCTGATGTTTCCTTTGGAAAATATCTCTTTAAACTTCCAACTTCCTAAGTGTTTTCTAAAACTACATTCATATCTAGTCCTTTATTCTAATTATCTCATGATCAGGGTATCCTAAAACCAACAAACTGTTATAATTTTTTGAACCATTGTTTAAAATAAGTCTGCACTTAATATTTCAGCTTTTTTAGTTTTCCTTCATTTCATAACCTCTTCCAGTGTCTTCCATCAGAAGTTTGCAAAACTACTTCCTGGAAATACATACTTAAACAAAACAAAACAAAATAACCTCTTTTTGCTTCTACTGCTACGGTTTTTCTTATCTCTCTCTTTCTTAAACCATTCCAATAGCCTTTTTTCTAACTGATCTTTTCGGTAACAATGACTCCAGTCTTCAAATCTATCTTATAAGCTTCTGGCAAAATACTCCTTATATCAGGAAGTGAAGAACCCTCCCCCCATTTTTTTTCCTTCCTCTTTAGTTAACTGAGTTTAATTGAGCAAGAAATAATTCATGAATTGGGCAACCCCCAGAATGGCTTCTGATAAACTCCAAGGTGCCTTGTGGTCCGGTAACTATTATGAGCAGGAAAAGGAAAGTGATATAAGAAGATGGAAGTGAGGAGAATGAGGTACAGAAGTAGCTGGATTGGTCAGAACTTGGTGTTTACCTGTGTGACTCCACAAGTTTCAGCATCACACAAGTTGAACAGTTCTTTCTTTATGTTCTTTCTGATCTGGTTGAAGCAAACCATTCAATATTCAGTGAATGGCTGCATACAAAACATTTCAGACTTGAGAGGATGCTGCACACCAGGGGGAATAATATCATAACTTTCAAGAGGATGATATCTAAAGATTAAACCATACTTTTTGACGAGAGTTCCTATGAAACAACCTGAATCAAATTAAACAAGTCAAGATGCAGACAATTCAGCAGTATGTGAGCTAGTTGGTCATGGTCCTTGCCCATTCCCAATTTTGATAATTCATGAGGAAGACTTGATAGGCACATATTAGGACTCTTTGCTATGAATTGTTACAGAAAAGAAAATCCGAAGTAAACTCAGCAAATCAAAAGGTGCATGGGATGGAATCCTGAGGAAATCAGGCACACACTTTCAGAGTCCTCATCCATTGAAGGGACATGAGACACAATTCCTACAGCAAGGAGTTCTGACAAGGCACTTAGAATATTGGCAACCTATTGGCAACCAGGGAATCTTGTTAGAGACTCTGTGCCCAGGGTTTTTATTGGGATTTGGTCATGCAGGCACCCTTTATCTGTCACATAACCAAATTCTGGGCCCCCAGAAGGAAAGCAAGCATTCAGCCTTAAGTCATATTGTTTATATAAACAGTTTAGGTGCAGTGATCCAGCCTTATTAATTATAGAATGGTGGGAACCCTTCCAAAATCCAACTTGTCAACCAAGGGCCAGTTTAGACATCCAGATCTTTCTAAGGCTAGCCACCCAGGCCTGCTGTGTTAACTCTTTTCTGCACACTTCTCCTGAAGAATAGCTCTGATATGTCGTATCCCTTCTTTTCTCTTCCCTCCCTCCTTTCCTTCCTAGTTTCTTCTTTCATTCCTTCCTCCTCTCCCTCTTTCCATTCCTTCCTTCTGGAAGTATTTATTGATGATCCAAGATGCATCAGGTACTATTTTAGGTACTGGGGATACAGTGATGGACAAAGTAGGTAAAATCTTTGTCTTGTATTTTGATCTATAGGAAAAGACAAACCATAAGGGAGCAAATAAAATAGTGTAAAAATTTTCAGGTAGTAATCGAGACTATGAAATAAAATAAAGCAGTTTAATAAGAAAAATAGCAATATGATAGGTGGGCATTATTTAGATGGGGTTACCAGGAAAAGGCCTGTCCAAAGAGATGACATTTTATCAGAAACTTAGAAGAGTATTCCATTAGAAGAAATAGCAAGTGAAAAGCTCAGAGGTGGGACAAGTTTGGTGTGTTCAGAAACACTTATCTATCACTGCCTAAAAGGCTAATCTGAATTTAGTGGTTTAAGATACCAGTTTTACTTTGTGTATGATTTCGTGGGTCAGAAATTTGTTTAGGGCTCAGCTGTGTGGTTCATCCCAATTATCATCAGCTGAAGAAGCTGGGACTGAGGATCCATTTTCCAGATGGCTTCTTCACTCACAGGCTGGCCCCTCTGTGCTTTTAGGCTTTCTCCATCTCCACATGGCACCTCTTCCTTTGGGCTTTGGCTTCTGTCCTTATGGCAGCCTTCTATATGAGGGCCCAAGATGGAAGCTGCCAGTCCTCTTAAAGGTTAGGTCTGGATCTGGCAAACCATAACTTCCATAATACTTTACTGGTACTAAAATCACTACACAGTCCAGAGTCAAGGGAATGGAGGGAAAGACTTTGCTCCTTGCTAAGAGAATAATGTGAGCATTCAGGGAGGAAAGGAATGGACACAGCCATCTTGGAGACAATATCACATCATATGACTTTACTCAAATTTCTATTTTCATGGTGTTGCTTGGTATTATATGTACTTGCACAGATGTAACATCTCCCTTTATTTTATTTATTTATTGTTTTGAGAAGTTTTTGCTACAGGGTATGTGCACTTGCCAGAAAGAGAGAGAGAGACAGAGAGAAAGAAAGCGAGAAATCACTCCCCCTGGGGGTGGGGGGGAAGGCCACGCTGCAATCCTTTCTCCTTCATTTTCCTCTCAGGATCTTGGGCACGGACACATATGTGCCTGACATGAGTTTAAGCCACCAGGTCTGGGACTCAAATTGCAGTTGACTACATGGTAGTCCAGAGACATAACCATTATGCCAACTACTGATCCCAACATCTCCCTTCATAAATTGCAAGTGTTTTGTGGACCAGACTGCATCCCTAGTCTCATATTACAGATTTTCCAATGTTCACTTTTTTCTTTTCTTTTTTTTTTTTTTAATTGCTAGAGGGCACCTGTGGTCACTAGAGAGACAGTTAAATAGAGAAAAAGCATGCCCCAACAGGACATGGCTATGCCACAATCTCCTCTCTGCCATCTCTTAATCTTGTCAGGACGTGGGGCGCGTGCACACACACACACACACACACTCAGGATGTTTTTGAAACCACTTGGGCCAGAATTGGCACTGCTGTTAGCCGTGTAGGATCTGGTTCTCTTAATCACTAGGCTACAGAGTTGGCCCAATGCCCATTTCTTGAGTAAAATTTATGGGTCAGTATCCTTTAAAATATATATTGGAATGAAAACAATAACTCAGTTCAATAAATAATTATTCACTACTAAGTTTAATGGACTGATTAATTTTAAGGCTTGGACATTTCATACATTTGAATAGTTTCTTAGTTTACAGGTAAATTAAAGTCATTAAACATTAAGTGAGCAATCCCATGAACGCCATGGGATTCAAAGATGAATGTTATCATACATTTTGAAATTTAATCTCACAATTACCTCCTGAAATGGTGGAGAAAATTTACTAGTCTCATATACAGATGAGGAATAGTCAAGAAAACTTTGGGTAGATTTGGGTCTGTAATTTAGTCTTTTTATATCTGGGGCAATATTTCCTACCAGACTGAAGGTCTAATGCTTAGTTTATATTCTAGGCCTTCCATAATATGGCCTTACTCTTCCATTTATCTCTCACTACTGAATATTCTTTTTCTTAGGTTTTATTATTATTATTTTTAAAGTTGAGTATATTATTAAATATTCTATTAGAGACAGAGACAGCAAGAGTGAGAGATATTCTCAACAGGATCCTCACTACATGATCTTGCCTTAGCCAGCCCTGGATCAGAGGTGCACACATGTCGAGCATGCTCAGGGAGTTCTCTGGACTTAAATTGGGAACCCTCCCATGTGGTTTATCCTCACAGAGTGTCATGCTTCATCACTGCATCATAATCCCACCCTAAGTACTAAATATTCTTACAATTTTCTGAATAGGCCCTATACTTTATTATAATTTTAGTTATGTTTCCTTCTTCTCTCTCCTCATTTATTTATTCTTATTAAAATTTCATATTAAAATAGTAATATTGAGGTCCTGCTTTGTGGCAGATACTGTAGTAGGCACTAGAAATATGAAAGTGAATAGAAAATATTCTCAGTCCTAAAGGGGCTCTCAGCCCAGCAGTGGACAGTGTCTCCTGTATTAGATCTTCTTTCTATTTGTTTCTCTTTTGCCATTTCTTGTTGAAATCCTATTCATTTTTCAGAGCTCAGCAAAAACGTCACTTCTTGTAAGTTATTTCTATTTCTGTGGTCACCGTAATATGACAGTTGTATTATTTATAGTTTGTAATGAATGATTGTCCTCATTTTTTTCAAGTCTCCTCCTTGTTAACATTTGAGGAAGCACAATTTGAATCGAATTATAGTTACAGCACCTAACACAGTGTAGGCACGCCCAGGTCTTTGAACGCAGTAAATTATAGCAGTTACTCTAGGTTGTCTAAAATATATTTTTTGTGGTCAGTTCTTTCCGTAACTCTTTTTGCCTCAACCTGTGGTCTTTGCTGAAGGCCTTGGAGGCCATAATTATACCATGTGACCTTCCTCTCACTGCAGTTGATTCCATAGGAATGTGCACATGACCCAAGGTTGGTGAATGCATTGGCTGTGAACTGCAGCTGTAATGAGTAGGCACTAGACAAGGACGTTTCAGTTTGTGGTGGGCATTTGACCTATAATTTAATATATTTTAGAATCAGATAACCATATTTATCTGTACAGAAGGAAATAAAGCTACTTAAGAGAAAACAGAGATGAGAGTCATCATACACCCTCAGAGAGAGACTTTGGACCTAGTTGCTTTCTAATTCAAATGTCTCTAAGACCAAACTTTAGTGTCTTTTCCCCATGAGATTGTTCTCAGATTATTAAATAAATCCTCCTTCATCTGAAGTATGTAGAGTGTTCTTTTACCACCCAAAACACTTTTACCAGAATGTTATCAAATCTAATCTTCTGCTTTAGTCCCTATTTTCCTCAATCTCTCACTGAATTATTTTTAAAATAATTATTCATTTTATTTATTCATTCATTTTATTTTAACTTGACCAAAGGGAGACATAGAGAGAGAGAGAAAAAAAAAAAAAAGAGGAAAAGAGTGACCACAGAGAGAGAGAGAGGAGGAAAGCAAGAAAGCAAGCCACCAGGTCAGCACTCAAACTGTGGTTGGCTACATGAGAGTGCCAGTGCCTTCATCACGACCCCACCTGCTGGTCCCCTCTCACTGAATTCTTTTTCATTTTTTTAGAGGTTTTTGCTATAGGGCGCGTGTACTTGCCAGACAGATAGAGAGAGAGACAGAGAGACAGAAAGTGAGATATCCCCCCCCAGGGGGGATGGCCACACTGCAATCCCTTCTCCTCCATTCTCCTTTCAGGATCTTGGGCACGCACACACACGAGCCCGGCATGAGTTTAAGCCACTGGGTCCGGGATGTGAACCGTGGTCGACTACGGGGGAGTCCAGCGACATAGCCATTATGCTAACTGCTGCAGGTCCGCTGAATTCTTAAAACTCTTGCCCAGAGCTGTTTTTCCCAAATGTTTATTTTCTTTGGCTTTTGTGATACAGTATTATTTCTATTCCTTTCTCACCTTTTGTGATTGCCTTCTGTAGCCCCTTTTTTTCATCCCACTAAAACAAGGCATTCCCTGTGGATTCTGCTCTTGGCATTCATTCTTCCCATTGTCCATACTTTCTCTCACTGGGTTTATCTATTCCTGTGGCATCAGCTATCATCTATATGGATGTGACTATTCATTATATCATCCTCACCCTGTGTGCATCCACGTACACACACACACACACACACACACACACACAAAGACACAATTCGTAGCTTCGATTTCTCTCCTAACATCCTCTGTTTGTTGACATCTGAAACTTAACAGGTCAAAACAATTTACTATCTTTCCATCCAGACCCCTTTTTTTCATCCCACTAAAACAAGGCATTCCCTGTGGATTCTGCTCTTGGCATTCATTCTTCCCATTGTCCATACTTTCTCTCACTGGGTTTATCTATTCCTGTGGCATCAGCTATCATCTATATGGATGTGACTATTCATTATATCATCCTCACCCTGTGTGCATCCACGTACACACACACACACACACACACACACAAAGACACAATTCGTAGCTTCGATTTCTCTCCTAACATCCTCTGTTTGTTGACATCTGAAACTTAACAGGTCAAAACAATTTACTATCTTTCCATCCAGAGGGTTTGTACAAACTTTGAATAATTTTTGACTTACTATCTCACACTTAATCCTATGTAGCTGAGTCCTTATAACTTTTTATTTTCTGTTAATGGTATAATTTTTCTTTTAGTAATCTAGTTCTATGTTTTTTATACCCCTTTAGGTATTCTCAGTGTCAGGCTAGGAATTCAGGATATATTATGATTAATAATATTAATAATAGATCCTTACTGAGTAGTGATTAATAATAATAGACCCTATCTGACTGGTTAATAAAAATAGACCCTATCTGAATAATAATCAGTAATAACAGACCCTACTTAAACCCTACTTTTCTAGACCTGACCTAATTCTGACTGTGGGATGGGAAGCTGTTTTCTTCTGATCTGTGATCCATTTTAGATATCAAGTATGCAGGAAAATGTAACCTCAGAGTCCTGGGAGTGAGCTGAAGTCATTGACCTATCACAGTGTCCCCTAAACACTTTTCTGTGGGTGGAGCACCAGGTGATGCTGGTGTTAAATAACTTACTTCACAAAGTCCAGCACAGTAGTCAGTTGTTTTCTACTAGGCTGTTTCTCTTACATAATCCTTTCCTTGAAATTCAATATCTGAATTAATTTGTTAATGTTTGCAATAGAACTAGAGCCTAAGGAGACTTTCTACAGAAAGTAGGATTGGCTCTAAGACTAAAGTGGCCTTATAAGTAGGTGGAAAATTAACCTATCTGACTGATCTGAGAACTTCCAGGATCTCACCCTAGCCAAGAAAGACAGCCGTCATTTTCCACTTGGGATGGAGTAGCCTTCAGTCAATGGATATCTATTAACCATATGTTATATGCAGATAATCAAGCACTGTGGCAAATTCAGAAAGATCTTGAAATTGCAACCCTTGACCCCCCCACAAAAAACTTTCATTCTGTTGAGAATTAAATGCCAGTCCTAATCTAACCACATGAGAGTAGCTGGTGATCATTCTGTTTTATTTAAACTGATAATGCTTAAATTTGGCCCTAAATATGTGTAAATAGAAAACCCAAATATTCCCCTTCACCCCAGTCAAAAGCATCCTGTTATTACTGAGCTTTGTACAGTAGAAAAACCTGGATTATCGAGAGCTCAGTTTACTGAATATCTTCACTGATGGATCGTCTCTCATCAGCAGTCCATATACTCATTTTGAAGTAGTGATAATGACCAGCCTCATACAGTGATCATTCTGAATAAGCTGGAATTTACTGTGTCATGAATTCTGCATATTGGCATCATGTGGGAAATTGTGCTTTGTTTTCTTAATGAGCCAATTCAATTAACAGAAGACCTTTACAATTTATTTTAGGTGTGATTTCCCCGCATTTGACTTCTTTTTGAAGTAAATGTACAAAGTCACTAACCATTAGCGACTGGGAAAATGACTACCATGCATTGAGCAGGTGTTCAATGCCCAGCACAGTGCAAGGCACTTTACAAATATTCTGTTATTGTCCTCTTCTAATTTGGCAGAGATGTATTTGAAAGAAAATGAGCTTTGCAGGCGAGATTTGCTACTACCTAAATATGTGACCTTGTGGAAACTGCATTTTTATTCCCAAAGAAATGTATGATAAGGATTTATTTGTATTAGTAGTTGACCCTCTGTATCTGCAGGGAATTGGTTCGATGACACTCATGGATACCACAATCCGTGGGTGGGTATTCAGTCCCTTATGTAAAACAGTGCTGGGTTATATAATCTATCCACATTTTCTGAAATACTTTAAATCATCCCTGGAGTCCTTATAACATGTAATACAATGTAAATGCTATGGGAATAGTGGTTATACTATATTATTTAACAAGAACATTTAACATCATTGTTTAATGACAAGGAAAAGGTTTGTACATGTTTGGCATAGACACAACCATTGTAGACCTAAGTATATTTTATATGTCAGCAACAATGCAACATTTTCTATCTGTGTTTGGTTGAATCCCTGGATGTGGGACCCATGGATACAGAGGGTTGGATGCTCTTATTATCCTCGTAATACGTCAGTATAAAACTGGTCAAAACCGGTACTTACTAAATGTTTATACCATCCTCGATGCTTTCCTGTTGAGTGAGCTGTTTTAGAGTTGAAGGTGAGTTTTTATTTTGAAATTGGAGGCCACCTATATCCATTTTCTCAGTTTGTTCTCAAAGTGTCTGATTCTCCTATTTGCTGTAAAAATCTACTGGTAGGGTAGGAGAGCCTGAGTCTGTTACAGCATATTGTATTTGAACAGGGTACTTAGATACAGTTTTTTTTTTGTTTAAAGAATTATTTTATTTAGCTTTATTTATTTGTTTGTTTATTTATTTATTTAATTTGACCATAGAGGGACAGAGTGAGAGTGAGAGTGCGCATGTGAGAGAGGGGGAAAGTGAGAAAACAAGCTGCCAGGTCCGGGACCCGAACCACAGATGGCCATATAGGAATCCAGTGTTCTTGACCACCATGCCACCTGCTGGCCCCTACAGTATTTTTTTCAGTTGCTTACTTGATTGCTTTTCCTTAAGATTCACCTTAGAGGTTCCCTAGGGCAGCATTCTGAGGACAGTTGCAGCCACCACAGAGGGAGGCAGGAAGGGATAACAGTGAGTAAAGCTCTTTTTGGAAAATAATCTTTGCTAATTTATTAAGAAATGAAAAAGAAATCGATTTGATCCTTTATTATACTTGAAGATACTCTCATGCCCTTAAGTTATTTTACATAATTATTCTTTTTGGGGAAGAGTTATTTTTAAAACAAAACATGGTCCCACATAGTGTAGGACTTTTGAAACTACTAAACAAAATGAGTTGGGCTGGGGGTGGGTGAGAAAAAATATGGAAAAATGAAGGGAGGGAGAAGGAGGAAGTGCAATAAAAAAAGAAAATTAAAATCACTTGCCATTTACTGCTTGACTAACTAGAATACAATTTTGCTTCTGCATTTTCTCCATTTAATTAAGTATTATCATTTTAAAAAAATTACGTGGCTTCCCATCATAAATGTATTATTGGGTTGTTGGAAAAGTCACAATTTTTCCATGCAAAATGTGTCGTGACTTCCGACAACTCAATATAATTTATGGAATCAAATTTCTTTGCTTAAGTTGTTTCTTTTTCCTGTTGACATAAGTGAGTCATCTTTATATACAAATCTTTTTCTAAAAGTATGGTTCCTTTTAGAAGACTCCTAGAAAGAAAAAGATTTCTTTAAGTTTATTTATTTCTTTCTTCTGAGACAGAGACCAGGCATCCCTAACAGGACCTCAAGGCCATGATCCATCTCCTAGTCTCAGTAGGCCAGAGTTATGGGAACATGAACCAGTAGCTTTCCCATGTGGGTCCAGTTGCATTACCACTATGCTAGCATCTGGCCCATAGAAAAAAGAATTATTGAGTCAAAATGAACTGATTTTCTTTAAAAAGCTTTGAAAACAAATTGTGCAATGGTGGAACCAGTAGATGGCGTAATGTTACGTTGCTGGACTCCCACATAGTCCACTGTGATTTGAGTCCCAGACTTGGAGGCTTAAAACTCACATGGGGCACATGTGAGTGCCCAAGATCCCAAGAGGAAAATGGAGGAGAAGGGATTGTGACATGGCCATCCTCCCCGGGAGTGTGTGTGTGTGTGATTTTTTGCTTTTTGGCTCTTTGGGGGGCACACATACCCTATAGCAAAAAATCTCTTAAAAAAAAAAAAGAAAATTGTGCAATGGCTTTCAGAAAAGAGTGGAACAAATTTTATTATTGTCATTAGCATATGAGAACTCCTTTTCTCCAAATGCGTTTTTTCAACAATAGGTCACTAACTTGGCTCTCATTAACTTATTAGCATTTGTCATTTTCCTCATCAAGAAAAATATAAAATAAAGTAAAACTGCTAATGTACAAAATGAGAGAGCAAACACATCACAGAACTGCTAACTGATTTTTTAGGAGGATTTGTGAAGAATGGATGAAACATTGAAAGGCTATTTTAAAAAAAAATGTGCTGGAGAATGCGTGCACTTTTCAACATGAGTTAGATGGGGGGAGAGAAAACCCACCATGGGGGACCAGCAGTTAGTGTAATGGCTATGTCACTGGACTCCCACGTAGTCGACCGTGGTTTGCGTCCCGGACCCGGTGGCTTAAAACTCACGCCGGGCGCGTGTGCGTGCGTGTCCAAGATCCCGAGAGAAGAATGGAGGAGAAGGGATTGCCGCATGGCCAGCCCGCCTGGGGGGTGATTTCTCGCTTTCTGTCTCTCTATCTATCTCTGTCTCTCTGTCTGTCTGGTGAGTGCACATGCCCTGTAGCAAAAACCTCTCCAAAAAAAAAAAGAAAGAAAGAAAACCCACCGTGGGTTGTCCCTACTACAGTCCTTTTTTCTGTTTTTCCTTTCAGGATTTTGGGCACACACACATGCCTGGCATGGCTCTTAAGCTGCCAGGTCTAGGACTCTAATTATGCAGTTCAAATGGTTATACCATTGTCTGGCCCAGGGGACATTTTTAACATCTATGTTTCAAAAGGAAAAGAAATAAGTATATGTGTTCCATTATATTATGAATCTTTTTGCCTAATTTGTTTTTCAAGTGCTTATGAGACTGGGATTCAGTATTCAGCAAATATACCAGTTCTCATGACATCGTATAAAATTTGTACTTTTCTGTGAGTGTCTAATATGTGGTGATAATGGTAATATACAGAGACAAGGATAATGTTAACATTTCATGACTTTGGTTTGATTACTCAATTTATATGAATTTATAAGTCTATCAACAGTCCAATTTGATGCATTCTGCTGGTGAATTTACAACTGACTGTCTTAATATCTGAAGAGAGAGTCAGACATGGCAGTGTTAACTTGAACAATGAAGATTTGGAAATGATAACTAGACATGCCCTTGAGTGGGGGAGGCTGGAGATGGGATGGGCTGTGGTGCCAGGGCATGTCTGTAGACACTGGGGGGTCGACGTCCATTTAGGAAGGCACTTTATGGTGTCCAGACAGCAGGCTTGCATCATGGCTTCATCAGGACAAAGACTCAGGCACAGACGGAAATGAGCAAGAGACCCAGTTACCGCATCTACAGGATCGGCTTGGACTTGGTTTCAGGAACAAGGCAGAGGCCTGTTAGGACCTTGCCAAAGATTCAGTTATCAGAGTTGGACTAATAGCAAGGTTGACTTGTTATCTAGTGCTCTCTGTTGAGCTAAAGTATCCTTCTCGTGAGGATGCTATTGGTCCGAAGCCTGAGATAAGACTGCACATCCAAGAACGATTAAATGGCTTCCACTGTGGGGAGAGAAGGCCTAGGGTAGGAGGGTATTTGAACCAGACAGACTATGGGAGCATCACCCAAAGCTGTCTCTCTGTCTGTCTGGTGAGTGCACATGCCCTGTAGCAAAAACCTCTCCAAAAAAAAAAAGAAAGAAAGAAAACCCACCGTGGGTTGTCCCTACTACAGTCCTTTTTTCTGTTTTTCCTTTCAGGATTTTGGGCACACACACATGCCTGGCATGGCTCTTAAGCTGCCAGGTCTAGGACTCTAATTATGCAGTTCAAATGGTTATACCATTGTCTGGCCCAGGGGACATTTTTAACATCTATGTTTCAAAAGGAAAAGAAATAAGTATATGTGTTCCATTATATTATGAATCTTTTTGCCTAATTTGTTTTTCAAGTGCTTATGAGACTGGGATTCAGTATTCAGCAAATATACCAGTTCTCATGACATCGTATAAAATTTGTACTTTTCTGTGAGTGTCTAATATGTGGTGATAATGGTAATATACAGAGACAAGGATAATGTTAACATTTCATGACTTTGGTTTGATTACTCAATTTATATGAATTTATAAGTCTATCAACAGTCCAATTTGATGCATTCTGCTGGTGAATTTACAACTGACTGTCTTAATATCTGAAGAGAGAGTCAGACATGGCAGTGTTAACTTGAACAATGAAGATTTGGAAATGATAACTAGACATGCCCTTGAGTGGGGGAGGCTGGAGATGGGATGGGCTGTGGTGCCAGGGCATGTCTGTAGACACTGGGGGGTCGACGTCCATTTAGGAAGGCACTTTATGGTGTCCAGACAGCAGGCTTGCATCATGGCTTCATCAGGACAAAGACTCAGGCACAGACGGAAATGAGCAAGAGACCCAGTTACCGCATCTACAGGATCGGCTTGGACTTGGTTTCAGGAACAAGGCAGAGGCCTGTTAGGACCTTGCCAAAGATTCAGTTATCAGAGTTGGACTAATAGCAAGGTTGACTTGTTATCTAGTGCTCTCTGTTGAGCTAAAGTATCCTTCTCGTGAGGATGCTATTGGTCCGAAGCCTGAGATAAGACTGCACATCCAAGAACGATTAAATGGCTTCCACTGTGGGGAGAGAAGGCCTAGGGTAGGAGGGTATTTGAACCAGACAGACTATGGGAGCATCACCCAAAGGTGACTATTAATGTTTTAGAAGTCTGAGAGATATATGGTAACCCGGGAGAGCCAGTCCTAGTTCAGTGCTACTTAACACTTCCATTAAATTGATAGAGGAAAGAACGACCATTGAGTACGTGAATAACATTAAGTAAAGATAGCTGATTGCATTTTGGGAAATAAGATTTCAACATTATCTCAAAAAACTAGATAGCTGTTTAAAACCAAATAGTAGCTTATCACGGGGTAAAGGCACAGAAGTACCTTTGAATAGAAAAACAAATGCTATAAATAAGTTACTTTTTTCTGAATTTCAGACCAAAGGCTTGAAGAACTTTATTTGCTATTTGACCTTTTCAGAAAAAAGTCATGAGGTATTGATGGGATTTTAAAATTGTGACATTAATAACTTTATTCTTGCCAGTTGTAAAGTCTCCTGAAATTTACTTGATCTTGTAGACTTCAGTTACATTTAGAAAAGGAATTAAATATTTATCAGACCTCTCTTAGTAATACTTGGCAGGTACTTATCAGGACAAAGATTGTGTTTATTTAGTTTTTTGACTATAAGTCAAGGAAAGTGGAAAGAAAATATTTTTTTTCTAGTGCTGGATAAGAAAAGGTCACTAAACAATACCAATTATTACTTATGTTCTTTTAATAAAGACTGACTTAATTTTATTAATTATTATTTTAACTTGTTATAGGGCACGTGGACTCACCAGAGAGAGAGAGAGAGAGAGAGAGAGAGAGAGAGAGAAAGAGAAAACAAGAGAAAGCCACCAGGTCTGGGACTTGAACCACAGTCAGTCATGTGGGAGTCCAGTACCTCAACCACCTGCCACCTGCTGGCTCCTCTGCTGGGATTTAAAAAAGAACTTTTATAAGAAATTGAATTTTGAGGACGTGAGGTCAATTGAATACAAGGGGGAGTTATTGAATAAAGAATAAAAAAAAATGCAAATCACCTGGAAGGATTTCAGAATGAGTCATCCTGCTTTTCTTAAATGGATTGACAGTGCAGCAGAAAATTTTTTTAGAATGATATTTTTAGCTTTTTTAAAAAATGATTTATTTAGTTTATTATTATTATTATTATTTTATTTTGTATTTGTGAACACACACACACACACACACACACACACACGCCCAGCGTGAGTTTTAAGTCACCAGGTCTGGGATGCGAACTACGTGGGAGTCCAGCGACATAGCCATTACACTAACTGCTGGTTCCTTAGTTTATTATTATTATTATTTTTCAATTTGTTACAAGGCATGTGCACTCAGTAGAGAGTAATAGAGAGCGGTAAAGTGAGAAAGCAAGCCAGCAGGTCTGGGACTCAAACCGGGGTCAGCCATGTGGAAGTCCAAGGTCTTAACCATCACGCCACCTGCTGGCCCCTGTTAGAATGATTTTTATGACTTGCATTAATAATCTGCTTTCAGATTTATTTAAAATTAGTTATAATATTTGAAAAAAAATACCCTTTTGAAGTTGGCTAGCTTTTTTTTAAAGATAAGATGACTGGGAAGATGACAAGGGAACATTTATAGCTTGAGATGGGTGCTATGGGAAGCCTTGATATTAGAGACAATGTTAAAATGTTTGCCATTTTTTTTTTTTTAAGTTTCTGCCAGTGGGATCGTTATCTTGCAGATTCTTCAACCCAAGGAGCATTGTCTTGCCATTTTCTAGCTTGGACCATTTATATGCCTTGCTGTGGTTATCTGGTTATCTGACCTGTTGGCACAGGATCCCTAGCCTTTCTAATCTTCCCCCATCAGGAGTGGTTCAGCAAATATTTAACTCTGCCTCAGTGACTCTTTTATGAACTCAAATACCATCATTTTGATGGTTTAGCTCTTTTCTCACAAAACTAAACAAAGCTCAATTCTTTAACTTTAGTCATTCTCACGTTTAATGATTAAGCATTTGTAAAGTATTGTATTCTTTTGCCAGATAGTATTATTTAATAAAGCTGTTTTGGTTTTTAAAAATCAGTTTATGTGAGCAACTTGCAATCTTCACAGATTAAAAAGAACAATCTTTTTATTTTCTCAAAATAATACAATAAACTAGATCTGTTAAATAATTTACTAAAACTTGTATGTCCTTAAGAGCTTTTTATTTTTACAATTTCTTATTAGTGGTTTAAGTTCTATTTTTATCTTTTGAATGGGAATTTCTTAGTGATTCCTGCATTATTTGCAACCATTTCATAATATAAATAATTAGTTTTTTAAAAATTGAGAAACTGTTTCTTTGTTATGTTAATGAAACTACCATTGAAATGGTGGGAAGTTCATGGCTAGACAGGTGTTACTCTGTTCTGAAATCCAAATGGTAGCAACTGCAAAGAGAGGGACCCATTGACAGAGCCCATCTTTGAGCTGTCACTGAGTCTTTATGACCTGAAGAAGAATCTTTGCCCATTCCAACCTGAGGAAGAATCTTCACCCATTCCTTGGGAATGCTTATACTTCAGTTCAGTTTGCATGTGTTGAACTATTCTTAATTTCACACCTGAGGAAGGCATTAGATGGCTTATAGCAAAAATGTTCAAACTGGTCTTAATATCCCCAGTGCTAGACTCCTAGACTCCTCATCATACGTTTTCACCAACAATCTTTCCGCCTAGGTCCCAGCTAGCTCTTTTGTATCGGTTGGCAATTTATCATCCCCTGGTTGGTGCCTTGTCTTTCATCTTCCTGATCTATACGCCCTCTAAAAAAAATACAAACAAACAAAACATAAACAAACAAACAAAAACTCTCTATATATCTATATATAGATACAACTAATACTGTACCCAAGAAAATTCCTTTACATTGTTATACCAAACAGTTCAGTCCCTTGTTCTAGTTTCTTCATTCTGAAATATCATTTGCCCCAATATTTGCATGTCCAAAGGTCTGTTTTTGAGTGTGTGTGTTTGTGTGTGTGTGTGAAATCCCTCACCCTGGGGTTTCTGGTCCCCCGTAAGATTTGCAGAGAATGTTTTGTAATGGCAGCTGTAGTTGTAAGGCACGAGAAGAGTAACTTAGTACCTGAGCTACACACTGGAGATTCCTTCTGCATCCTCGTATCCCCAGATATGCCCATCTGAGTTTTCTAGGCACATGATGAGAGGGTAGGGAGCAATGGATGTGGAAATGGAAAGCAAAAAAAATCAGTCTCCTGTTCCTGGCAAGCCCCATTGATCAAAGCTTCCATGTGTCACTCATTACTGTCCATTAACAGTTAGTCAATTCACATATGCACATGTAATTATTCAGTTCATTTTTATTCATGTGTATGCAAAGGATGTCAGAAAATTCTCCTTCTGGGCTCTTTGATCTACAGTGTAAGTCTGTTAGAAATACCCTGAAATGTTCAGAGAACACTTAATTGAGGAAAAAGCTTAGTCCTGGAGCAAGATCTTTTTCCATGAATTTTGGAATCTGGCATGTCCTTGTACTTTCTAGTAGAGGGAGAAATCTCAGCCCCTCGTCTGATGTCTGCCTTATTTTCCATTGCCTTCATGTTATGATCTGGTGGTGCTCTAAGATCCACAAAACCTTTTGGTAGCTTTTGCTTAGATCAGGTGGGCTACTATTTTATGTATGTACACACACACATACATATAAGTATTCACACATATATTATTTATTTATTTATTTATATTTTTCCCCTGAGAATTATCAAGCACATAATGTTAGGTCATTGGAAAGTCATGATGTGTTTTTTTCATGTTTTTCTATGCAAAAAATGCATCATGACTTTTCCAATGACCCAGTATATTATTGTTTACTTTTTTATTCCTGTGTTTTGTTTTTGCTTTTGTTAATTTTTACCAAATATTTTTGCCAGTATGGTAAGAATTATCTTGAATTTTGCCACTAGTAGCTTTCTAGTCATTTCTAAACATTTTCTAGCCATTTCTAAACATTTTCTTTATAACATACTTCATTTTAATTTCTATTTTTTTCCAACTCTATTTCTGCTGACACTTATCCATAATTGAGCAATCCAGGGTAGCAGCACTGAAATGTTAAAATGATGGCAGAACGTAAGCTCCAGGAGGGCAGGGATTTTTGTCTGCTTGATAACTACTATATCCTTAGCACTTGCTTTTTTCTTTTTTTTTTTTTTTTTTGAGAGGTTTTTGCTATAGGGCACGTGTGCTCGCCAGACAGAGAGAGACAGAGAGACAGAAAGTGAGAAATCACCCCCCAAGGGGGATGGTCACGCCGCAATCCCTTCTCCTCCATTTTCCTCTCGGGATCTTGGGCACGCACGCACACGCGCCCGGCGTGAGTTCTAAGCCACTGGGTCCGGGACGTGAACCACGGTTGACTACGTGGGAATCCAGCGACATAGCCATTACACTAACTGCTGGTTCCCAGCACTTTCTTTTATATCACTACATGATATAAATTTAATAAATATTTACTGAATGAATAAGATAAAATGTAATTTTTTCTACCCTTGTTAATATTATTCTTAAAGTATTGATGTTTTTATTAGTACCTTCCTGATTGATTTACAAATAATGTATTGGGTTGTTGGGAAGTTACGATGCATATTTGCATAGAAAACATGTAAAAATATGTTATGACTACTAAATATGTGACTACTACATAGCCTATAACTTACTTTACATCTTTCGAGAACCTTAGTCTTATTATTTTATATTTACATTCATTTGTCCAGAAATAAACTGTGGAGTTGCAGCATCTACCTAGCATATTTTTCTGTCATGTTTTTGGATGACTGTAAAATCAGAGCCCTATTCCAAAGACTTGTCACCATAACATTATTCACAAAAGATCTCCTAGGCTTTGAAACTTTCCAAAGGAAAAGTTCAAAAACTGTCTTGAGCAGCTAGAAATATTTTGAGAGACAGAATACCTTATAATCCTCAAAGCAGTGGTTCTTAACTTCATTGGGGCTACCAATCCTCCTGAGGATTTGTTATGTATTAAACATATGGACCTGCCAAAGGCACAAACCAACATGCAAACACGTTGCATTTGCTTTAAGGAATGCATAGGCCTTAGCAAGCTCAATCATGGGCTGTCTGAACCCCTGGACTCCAGTTACCTACCAGACTGTAAATCCTGAACACAGCAAATGGACGTGATTCATCCTCCTACATAGGGAAGTGCTTTTGCTTAATCAATTTTAATCAAGTGAAGCAATGTCTAAAAACAAAGTCATGTGGTTTTATAATCATGTTTTGATCTTCTTGCTGTCCACACATTTGTTTAGGTTAGTAGCATTTGCGTTAGATGTCTGTCACATTGTGATATAAAGACCTTATTTCTGAAGGGACGGGAAGTAGCAGAGAGGGAATTTTTGCCTGATAGAGGTCTGGGACTGTCAGAATGCATTCACAGAGGAAGTGGGCAAAGAGGGAAGGAGCTGCAGTTAGAGGCAGTGTGCTCACGTCCAACCGCCACTCTGTTTCAATCTGACATC
>NW_006205727.1:1741384-1761533 GCF_000334495.1 Tupaia belangeri chinensis
CCGGTCGCCCCCCTGCCCCCCCGCCACTCTGTTTAAATCTGACATCCCTCTCTTCCTAGGTTTATGAGTCATTCCCGTTTCTGCCACTGCTCCACAAGTTGCCTTTACAGCTGCATCATATATCATATCTAGAAATCCAATACAGATTAGATCTATGCCAGACACAGCATCGTACAATATGGACTGGTAAAGAATAAAGGAAATTTCTGCCATCTTTGAATTATGCACGTGTTCTACTTCCATCATGGCAAAAGAAAAATAATTATTTTTAATTTGCTTACAGAAATATAGTTGATAGCAACAATATTTCAAGTGACCAATTATTAAATATATCTTGCCAAATCAGTTGAAAGTTCTCATGGGCTCTTGCCCTCATGCTAATGCATTTCAATAGACTGAATTCTTCAATATGTTTTTGGGATATTAGATAGAAACATCTAGATGTGAATGAAGAGTTTTATTCTTTTGGTATTTTCTCTGGTGGGTCTGAGGGTAGACAAAGGATCAGAAGAGAAGGCTCTGGCTGAATCCCATCAGTTCAGTCCGAGATATGATCATCAGTCTTGTCTATGGCAGTGTGTGTGAGAGCATGGTGCATGTAGAAGACGTAAGGAAGGGATGGCCTTGGAAATCTTGGTGCTCGGAATATTTATCTATGGAAAAAAAAAGTTGAATTACTAAACTTTCTCTGATTCTGTGTTGGTTTTCCTTCACTCTATCACTATTTATTTCCCTTTTCAGGCCTGGAGGTCCTCCATAATCTTAGTGCTAATAAACACATTCGTCAGTCTTCCTTTAGATGGAGATAAATCTTTTTTTTTTTTTAATAGAGTTTTGCTATAGGGCATGTACACCCACCAGAAAGACAGAGAGACAAAAAGTGAGAAACCACCCTTCCAGGGGGATGATCATGCCGCAATCTCTTCTAGAGGATTCCATTCTCTAGGGATTTTGGGTATGCACACACGTGCACCTGATGTGAACTTTAAGCCACCGGGTCTGGGACTCGAACCACTGTCAACTATGTGGGAGTCTAACAACATAATCATACACCATCTGTAGGTCCCAAGGTCAAGTCTTATTCCTCCTATCTCTGCTCCAAGTGTGATCTGGAGGTTGCATATGGGAAGTTATTAATTTCATGATATTTGTGGAGCTCCTTCTATGTGCCAAGCACTGTGCTAGGTATTCAGTGCAGTACAAAATAGACACAGCTCCACCGGTGGAGCGTTAGCCTCTGGTTGAAAGCATGTTTGGGTGAGGGAGAAAAATGTGGGGATTAGTGGATAGTGGGTTACCTGCTTTCTCTCTTTCTCTTCCTTCCTTCCTTCCTTTTTCTTTCTTTCTTTCTTTCTTTCTTTCTTTCTTTCTTTCTTTCTTTCTTTCTTTCTTTCTTTCTTTCTTTCTTTCATTGGGTACATGCACTTGCCCGAGACAAAGAGAGAGAGAGAGAGAGAGAGAGAGAGAGACTGCAAGCAAAGTAAAGTGAGAAATCACCTCCTGGGGAATTGGCTGTGTTGCAATTCCTTCTCCCTTCTCCTTTTGGAATTTTAGGCGTGCACACACACGTACCTGACTTGGTATTCATGCCACCTGGTCTGAGATTTGAACTGCCATTGGCCATGTGGGAATCTAGCACTTTAACCACCATGCCACCTGCTGGTCTCTAGTGAGTTACTTTAGTGCCCCTGACTGATATCTCTGCTTGTAGACAAACGGTCAGACTTACAAAATTGGGCTGTACAGTAGTGACTTCTTTTCATTCTCCCCTCTCTCATTCATGAAATCAATTCATTTTGGTGTTGAGGATCTGGCCCCAAAGTATTTGGGTATATGGAGACTTTGGGATCAAAGGGAGAAAAAGCTCAAAGCTTTAGAGGGTAAAGACTTGATCGTATTTGACTTTATTCATAGTAATGGCTATGAATCACTCTATAATAGCAATATAGTTCTGGTATACCTCTGCCTGCAGCAAATTTAAATTAAAACTAACAGTACATCTGCATATCAGAAAGTCTTTGCTCTCCTTCTTGGGATTACCTTTGTCTCCTGATTTACCCAAGAATCCTAGAATTTTATATTCTAAATGATGTTCTGGGGAGGATATGACCCCATTTCACTGTTTGCCTGCAGATGTCACCACTCCCCCCCCCGCCCCGCCCACCCCTAACTCTAACAATTCCCTTGTTAGAAAGAGAAGGACTGCTGTGGTCATTCTGGTAAATAGTGGCAGGGGGGGGGGGGAGGGGTGGTGGGTGTAGAAAAAGGGAAAAAAAAGAGAAATTCATATTCAATACTAACATACTTTCTCCTGAGCCACATTCTGAGACAACCTCAAACCCAACAGAAGGGAAGGTTAAAGGGAGAAAGTTATTATAGGAGGGGAATGGAATGGAAAGAGGGGAGGAGTTCTTTGTTTCAACTCTGCTCTTAACTGCCAAATGTTTGCAGTGACTTAATGCCAGCCACACTAACCTCTTTCTAGTCTTAAAAACATTGCTTGAATTATTAAGCTAAACATGGGAATGTTGTGTAGAATTTCAAATGTGTAGTAAAGTTCAAAGAAGAAAAAACTTGTAATCTTACCATATGGAGACTACTGCAGTTAACATTTTGGCACGTTTCCTTATGGGTATGTGTTTATAAAACATGAATTTATGATGTGTATTTTTTTTTGAGAGGTTTTTGCTATAGGGTATGTGCGCTTACCAGACAGACAGACAGACAGAAAGCGAGAAATCACCCCCCTGGGGGATGGTCACGCCGCAATCCCTTCTCCTCCATTCTCCTCTCGGGATCTTGGGCACGCACGCACACGTGCCTGGTGTGAGTTTTAAGCCACCGGGTCTGGGATGTGAACCGCGGTCGACTACGTGGGAGTCCAGCGACATAGCCATTACGCTAACTGCTGGTCCCTATGGTGTGTATTTTATATTTATTAATATTATGGCTCTATTCCTTTTAAGTCATTAAATAATTTATAAGTCTATCTTTTAATTTTTTAAAATTTTATTTTGCCATAGGGCACATGTGGAGAGAGACAGAGAAATTGAGAAGTCATCCCCTAAATGAGATGGCCATGCTATAATCTGTTCTTCTGCGTTCTCTCCTTGGGATTTTTAGCATGCACACACATGTGTCTGCCATGATTTTCAAGGCTGCCAAGTCTAGACTTGAACTGTGGTTGGTTGGCCATGTAGGTTAACCACCATGTCACCTGCTGGCCTCTATAAGTTTCTCTTAATGGCTACATTTATTTTTAAGTAATTATTAATTTCATTTATTATTATTATTATTATTTAATTTGCTATAGGGTACACATGCTCACCAAAGAGAGACACGGGGAAAGAGAGAGAAAACAAGCTTCCAGTTCTCACAGTTGGTCAGTCCCGTGGCAGCCCACTGCCTTAACCATCATGCCACCTGCTGGCTTTGGCTGCATGGTTTTATTCACTTTTTGTGCCACAGTATTTGGTTAAACACTTAGGATGTTCATGGATGTTTCCTTTATTTTGTTACTTAGATCATTCCGATGTGAACATCATAGTACATAAGTCCTGGTAGACTGTTAGGACAAACACAATGCAGTGTTTTCACATTACTGTCACAGGAATATGCAACTTCTGGGTCCTGATGGTTCTGTCTCCTCAGCTCCTGGGACTAAACCAAAGGGTTTCTCTTACAGCTTTCCTGCTCCATCCTAGGAGCTGAAGGAGCACACCATAAACCAGGCAGGTGTGCTTAACAGAACTTCTAGCACTTTCTGATTTCTTGTCTAGGCTGATATTGGTTTCCTTTCTGATGTTATAATCTCAGTATTGGAACCTATACTTCCTTCTGCTACTCCTCCCAGTGGACCATCCTTCTTCCCTACAATCAGATCCGTGTTAAAGTTGCACTTCCTAGAATATATTCAGATTAACTGAAGCAATTAGTTACCCTAGCCTTTTAGTTAAGACCTTCCTATGCCCAGTTTAGATGTATTAATTGCATGCAGAGATCAAATCTGATTTATTGATAAAGTAATATAATAATAATGATACCTTGACTGTGTATCTGTTGTTAGGCATTTCAATAAGTTTATATACATCAAAACACAATCCTAACAACAATCTTGTGTTATTACCCTCATTTCATGTGTGACTTAATATTATTACCCTCATTTTATGTGTGAGGATGCAGGGGCAGGCAGGTGCTATGTTACGGGCTGAGTCACACCAATGAATGGTGGCTAACCCAGGACTCAAGCCCTGGCTGGCTGTCTTCTGAGCCTTCACTCTTACCCATTATGTGTATCATAACTATGCACCTATTGTTTTTAGTTTTTGGTAAACAATTTATTATTTAAGTTTCTTGGGACAGTTCATAATTCTTACACAATTTTTTGTTGTTGTTGTTGTTTTTTTTTTCCTTTTTAGATAGATTTTTGCTATAGGGCACATGAGCTCATTAAAGAGACAGAAAGTGAAGGAATCCCCCTCCACCCAAGGGGGATGGCCACACCACAATCCCTTTTTCTCCATTCTCCTCTCCGAATCTTGGACCTGCATGCACATGTGCCCGGTGTGAGTTTTAAACTGCTGGTTTCAGGACTCAAACCACAGTCAACTATGTGGGAGTCCAGTGATATAACCATTACTCTATTCGCTCTTACCAAACTCACATGAATTTTCAAACCAATTATTCTATTTATGACTAATTTCAAGTAGTTTCTTTTAGACCTTTGTCATGCCAGAAGGCAAACATTTTTATGAGGTTCATAAATTCATAGACTGTCCAAACTGGAGGGAATTATCTGAGCAGTCCCCTGGTCCGATTACCTGGCTGTGCAGACTTAAGTTGTAATTTTAGACATTGGCTAGTTGAGGTTGATTTAGATGCTATAGAAAAATTTAATCTGTTTTCCAGCTGCCTGGTCTGTGTCATTGAACCATCCTCACCTGTTTGATGGATTGATACCCTCGTGTTTTCTCTAGTGGGTAGGGAAATCCTTCAGTTTCTAGTTCTGCTCCCCCAGAATACTCTTATCGTCAAGGACAGAAGCCTGTGATAGTGCTTAACTCTCAGACACACTCACATTATTGAACAAAATATGGCCTCCATGGTGCTGTAAGACTGCCTGCAGAGCTCTGTGATTGTTGCTGTGACAAGGGGGCATCATTCTGTCCTCTCTCGGAACATTTCTTTTTTTATATATAATTGTTGACAGTGCCCTTTTTTGTGTATGCAGGATCCATCTGGTCTAGTCAGATTAAAGATGATGATTATTTTTGTGTCGTCAGCAATCATTTTTTGTTCCATTTTTAGAACATCTCTTGCAAAAGTTTTGCATCCTTTTTTTTTTCACTTCTCTCTCCTTTTTTTTTTAACTTGTCACCAAGTTCATTCCAGCATTAATAGCAGAGATCTTCAGTGCCATTATCACCTGAGAATTAATCCCTGCCTATATAAAAAGTTACTTTACTATGCTAATCTTTTTGTACAATTTTCTTTTTTGGAGAGATTTTTGTTATAGAGGCTGTGCACTGACCAGAGAGACAGAAAGTGAGAAATCAGCCCCTGTGAGGATGGCCATGCTACAATCTCATCTCCTCCATTCCCCTCTTAAAATTTTGGGCACGCACATGTGAGTTTCAAGCTGCTGGGTCTGGAACCCCAACCGTGGTCGACCACGTGGCAGTCTAGTGCCTTAACCATGCCACCTGCTGGCCCATTGTACAACTTTATATAGCTAAGTAATTAATTAGCTAAATAGAAGCTACTTCTGATTTTATTTTTCAAGTTAAATGCTTACTTGACTGTAGACATTTCCTTTGAATTTCCTCTTTTATTTCATTTCTTTTTTTAAAACAGTAATGTGATGTTTGCTTACCGTAGACACTCCCAATGGTTATTGTTAGCTCATAGCTCTATGCTGGCCTCCTGAATACTGGAAATTATCCTGTGGTATTCTGACTGTCACAGCTGTGTGCCATAACCAACACTCAAAATCACTAAGATTCTCACCACGCTCCGGGAAATGTCTTCTTTAGTCTCACCTGGACACCAATCCCACTTTCTGCCTTTATCCTCTCTAACTTTTGTATAGTTTGGTGCTGTAAACCATACTCTCCTTGAAGTTTTCTTACTTGATTTCCATGATGAAAATGATCTCCTATATTCCCTTTTTGTCTCTGTATTGGTTATTTTTTAAATTTCCAGTTTTCTACAGGTAGAAAGTGAACCACCCGAGACAGCTTCTTCCTAATCGAAACTCATGCTGTGTCTCTAGCCCTCCATCCTTCCCCTTCTTTTCTCCTCACTTTATGTTTCTCTCCCTTTTTTTATTTAAAATTTATTTCATGTAAAGAATGCTTAACATGAGGTTTCCCCTCTTAAAAATGTTAGATGTACATTATCGTTTGAAATGTCAGACAGCAGCTCTCTAGAGCTTATTCATCTTGCTGAACAGTTTTCCCTTCCCCACAAGCCATGGCAACCACCTTTCCTCTCTTTGATTCTGTGAATTTACTGTTTTGGATACCTCATAAAAAGTGGAACCATGCAGTATGGTCTTTCTGGTACCGGCTGATTTTACTTAGCAGAAGGACCTCAAGTTTACCTACAGTGTCCAATTGCAATGGTTCCTTCTTTTTCGAGGCTGAATAGTATTCCATTATATGCAATTACACTGATTTCTTTATATACTCATCTGTTGATAGACATTTAAGCATCCTGGCTACAGTGAATAATGCTGCAGTGAGCAAGACGGTGTAAAGGCCTCTTTGAAATTCTGATTCCAATACTTTTTGATAAATACCCAAAAGTGGGATTGTTGGATCATGAAGTAGTCCTAGTTCTCATTTTCTGAGGACACTATACTGTTTTACATAGTGACTGTATTATTTTGTATTATTATGACTGTATTATTTCCAGTTTCTCTGGAACATTTATCTATCTATCTATCTATCTATCTATCTATCTATCTATCTATCTATCTATCTATCTATCTATCTATCTATCTATCTATCTATCTATCTATCTATCTATCTATCTATCTATCTATCTATCTATCTATCTATCTATCTATCTATCTATCTATCTATCTATCTATCTATCTATCTATCTATCTATCTATCTATCTATCTATCTATCTATCTATCTATCTATCTATCTATCTATCTATCTATCTATCTATCTATCTATCTATCTATCTATCTATCTATCTATCTATCTATCTATCTATCTATCTATCTATCTATCTATCTATCTATCTATCTATCTATCTATCTATCTATCTATCTATCTATCTATCTATCTATCTATCTATCTATCTATCTATCTATCTATCTATCTATCTATCTATCTATCTATCTATCTATCTATCTATCTATCTATCTATCTATCTATCTATCTATCTATCTATCTATCTATCTATCTATCTATCTATCTATCTATCTATCTATCTATCTATCTATCTATCTATCTATCTATCTATCTATCTATCTATCTATCTATCTATCTATCTATCTATCTATCTATCTATCTATCTACTTATCTATCTATCTATCTAATAGTCTAATAACCAGGATAGATGTGTGGTGGTATATCATTATTTTGATTTATATGCTTTCCCTTTTAGTGACTTTATTCCTGAGAATTCACTGGTCAGATCTAAATTGATGCAGGTCAAGTTTATATCTCAGGGCCAATATTACTCATGATATTCCCATCTCTCTATAACATCTCTTTATTCTTGTATTTTACTGGAACTTCAGTGTCCATCTATTATTCCTTCTCTCCACAGCACTGCCACCCCCTAGTGGGTCCCTGAAACTTTCCCCTTTCTGATACTACAATTGCCATTTTCCCCAGTTACCTGAGTTTGAAAGTTTGAAACACTGAACTTACTCTCTGATCTCTCTTCCTTACACTTTAAAAACTGTATCAGTTGCCAAATGTTATAGTTTTCTTTTTTCAAGAGATTTTTTGCTATAGGGTGCATGCGCTCCTCAGAGAGACAGAGAGACAGAAAGTGAGAAATCACCCCCAGTGGGGATGGCCACGCTGCAATCCTTCTCCTCCATTCTCCTCTCAGGATCTTGGGCATGCATCCACACGCGCCCGGCGTGAGTTTAAGCCACTGGGTCTGGGACTCGAACTAGTAGTCCATGGTCGACTACGTGGGAGTCCAGCGACGTAGCCATTACACTAACTGCTGGACCCTATAGGTTTTTTATCCCTAAAATGTCTTTGCAACTCTTCTCTCTTTTAAAATTATTCCTTACCACCATGCTGCTTCAAGTCTAGAGTGGTTTTCATTATGTTACTCTTTTAAAATGTGTGTTATTTTCTATAAATTTATGTTCTTACAGCAGAAATGCAAGCATACTACTTCTCTATTGGCAGTCTAGTTATTCACTGTGTTCAAAATTAAGTATAATATCTTAGCCAGACACTTGAAGTCTTTTCCTTGCTGCCCCAGGTAAACCCATCTGCCCTTTGCTCCTGTAGCCCCTTCCTGTGTCTTACAGTTCCCTGACAATACTGCTTTCTGTCAGTCCATGATGAGTATTGCTCTTCCTGCCTGTGCACTTCTCATGTTGTCTTCTATAACTGGAGTCTTGGACTCCGGGTATTATAAACCTGCCCACCTTGTCTTTATTATTTAAAATTGTTTTCCTTGTTTCCTTCTTTTACTATAGGGCACATGTTCTTGCTGGAGAGAGACAGAGAGAGACAGAGAGATAAAGTGAGAAAGCATGCCCCCCCACCCCCCCCAGGGGAGATGGCCCACACCCACCGCAGTTCCCTCTCCTCTCCTCTCCTTTCCGGATTTTGGGCATGTGTGCACACCCACCTGACATGTTTTCCATGTTACTGGGTCTGGGACTCAAAAGGAACTGTTGGCCTTATGGGATACACTTGCCTTAACCACCATACCACTGGCTGGTCTCCTTTCCACTTTTGATCTGTCTTTATCGATTCTCTTAAAATAATGTAGTCTTTCCTCCTTGAATGCTAAAGCATTTCCTGTTTGTTCCATGGCACTTCTCTTACAGAGCGCTGCATTATTTGTATGTGTTCCGTGGCCTATATTTATCTATGTACCCATCTCTATATAGAAACTTCAAAAATATAGAGAAATATTTCTCTTTCTGATTATTTTCCCCAGCACATGCATATACTCAAATAGAGAAGGTATTTAATTAATGTTTTGTAGATGAATGGAGGGAAGAATATGTTTTGTTCATTTTCCAATGCTCAGTTTTCTTAAAGGTAGTCGTTTTATTATTTTGATAGAAGGAACAAAATATTTGGGGTCTGATAGGCCTCAATTTAAATCTAGTAACCCCCCTTTCTAGCTCTGTGATTTTTGGACAGATCAAGTAATCAGAACCTCTGTTCTCCCATCTACAAAGTGGCAAGTATAATTGGTGCTCACCGTGAGATTTGTATGTGGGTAGTCTGTGAACAGACTCAAGAAAGAGGAAGAACTCAATAAAAGTTATGTATTCTTTTCATCCTTTCCTTCATCCATCCTTCCTTTTTTTTTCTGTTTTCATGTATTAGATTTTCTGTGCAATCGTTATTTAATCACATCTTGTTTTAATGTTAGGTACCATTTTGTTTCTGTGTATTTTATTTTTTTCAACTAAATGTCCAATTCTTTGAAGGAAGAAACAGTTTTTATCTTCATAGTAGCAGTCAAGGTTAGGCTGGACACGGAGATTCACTCAGTAAATAAATACTCTTTGGATAAATGAGTTGCACCTGTTTGCTCACCTGGCACTCCTTCCACTCACTGAGTGTCCCTATTGTCATCTCCGTCTCTACCTCTCTGGCTGAATTCTCTTATTTCCAGGTCTCCCAAATGCTCACTGTCATGCTCCCAAGGTGGTCTTTCTTCCTGAATGCTACTGAATATAGTCCCAAATCTCTCATTTTCCAAACTAAACTTTCGTGCAAATTGCCCACACTAGAACACCTAGAAAAAAACACAGAGAATCTTTGCATTGGAGTTAATCAGCGAGTCAAAAGTATCTCACAGACTTGGGTTTCTCTCACGACTTGCCTAGGTTACTCCTTTAGTATTAGAACACCATGTACCTGCAATGGGTTCTCCTAAAAGAAACAGATATGAAGTTCGAGATTGGAGTATTAATGTAACTATTCATAAAGGTTGATTAAGAATGTTGATTACTTTTTGATTTTTTAATTGAATTTAGATACTAGAATGGACATTCCTGATGACTTCCTGATAGTGACAGGAAAAACACTATCATATAGGCAAATCTAGCTCTTATTTGTGCTTTTGATTTAATTATTAATATATAGTAGTTGATTTAAATTTCTGTGTGTTTTTGTAAGGCAACGTCGTTTGCATGACATTGTCCATTTCTTAAGTTCTACCCCAGCCTCTCTGTGTTTTTGGTACCTCACATATTTTTGCTTTGAGATTTTTTTTTGGTCAAACCATTACTCTGTTCATTTTACCTCTGCCTAATTTATTTCAATCTCTTCATTATAACTCCAAGCAATGTAGGTAGTTTGCAAAAGTGTAAATTTGGGCCTCATGAAATGCTAGTTAGTGTCTGGGTAGTTGTGTTTTGTGGAATATTTGGTTGTTTCCACAGCTGTTGTCTTCAAATCCTTAGGGAAGGCCAGTAAGAAGCACTTTCCTTCTATGTCCAAGTTCTAAATAAAATAAGAAATGAGGCTTATGGTGACCAAAATTATCAACTTTGTTTCCAGAAGACTGTGCCCTGGAAAATGTGACATCTACAGGCAGAGGGACTTCCTAACATTAAAGTCCAAAATTATATGGGTTTCGCTGGTCTTCATCCGTGCCGGGCTGGATGCCTTCCTTGGCAGAGCAGAGAAATCTGAGTGTTCTCCAGGAGAGACTTAGTTGCTAGAGGAAAGGTACTGATTTACACAGGCCAATTTTCTTGTTCAAGAATGGTCTAGCAGATATTTTCCTTCTCCCTTGGAGGTGGAGAAAGGTTAGGAGTATTATGGCTAGTGGACCATTCTCTACCTGGAAGGAAACAGCTTGTACTAGGGATGACATTCTCTCTAACAGTGCTAACCCTCTTGTGATAATCTGGTAGTTAGGAAAAATAAAACATGATATAGATGGTCATTTATAATGAATTTATCTCAACATGCTTGTTAAGAGTAATAGTCAAGATTTTAAGTGGTGCTTTGCATTTAATAGCTACCCTTAAATGAGTTTTCATGTATGAGACCAGGGTGGCATCTGGTCACATTGGCAATTTCAGAAATGTTACAATGGTCCCAATGTGTTTCTCCATAGGTATCAGTGTTTTGTTTTAAGAGTTACTAATGATAAACCAGAGTAACATCTCGCTTGTTACAATGTCAATATTCTTCTCCACCACACATCCTAAGTTATTACTTCCCTCAGGCACTCATGAATAACTGTTTCTAAGACTGCACCAGAAGCTAGTTAAAATGTGATATTTTAAAGATTTTCCTACTAATCTCTCTCAAGTTGCTTGTTTACGTACTTTATTAAATAAAACTTATCATACAGTTTTTTGTCATAATTTCAAGTTAGTGTACTATAAAAAGAGTTCATTTCATTTCGCATAGTCATATAACAGCATTGAGAACAGACAGGTCTTAGAATTTAAAGTATTGAGAAATATACCAATATTCTAACCACAGATTTTTCATGCTCACATAGGCAACAAAATAAATGTCAATCATATTTAACAGTGGTTAATTCATGGGTGTACTTGTGAAGTTCAGGATGGAAATGCAATTTGTATTATATAAATAACAAATACTAAATCATAGCCATCAAATATTAGAACAGTGACTAGATAAAATAGTCTTTAGTAAATTCTATGAACAAACCTGGGTCACAGTAGCACTATGTAAGTGCTATACTGTATAATTATTTGTTAAATAAGGAAATAAAATACTGGAATCAGTAGCTGTGGGATTTCAAGCAAAAACAGAACTATGGATCTTAGTGGGTTTTATATCTTTCTTTCTTTTCTGTGTACAATTTGCTAGCTGTCCAGAGAATGATATGCCTCTTTGTTGATTTTACTTGTTTGTTCTCTATCTATCTGAGACAAGTTACAAATCTCAGCAGATTAAAACTTAGAAGCAATATTGCCTGGATGCTTAAAGATGAAAGAACTCCAAACATCCAAATTATAATGCTTAATTATTCATTTGGTTTACATAGATACTGATCATGTAAAATACCTCTTGTGTCTTCTATTATACTGGTAATATAGGCATCCACATTCCGGTGGACATAAAATATGGCAAGGAAGTAACGACATGTGAGTTACAGTGGTGCTAAGGACATGTCATTAGTGACATTACACAAAGATTGCCTTCTGAGATGAATTATTTCAAGGCTTTCAAGCTCTGACAGTTATTTGCACAAACATTTCTTTACTTTGTCATCCTAATGTCATGCATTTTATTAAGGTACAGTAAGCATTTACACTATGGATATTAAACATTTATTCTTTTGTGGTTTATTCACTTTGTAAAGTCATATAAAAGCATTCAGGACAGACATGTCTTAGAACTTAAAGTATTAAGAACTACACCTAGTCTAGCCATAGATTTTTAACGATCTGATATGCAAAAACATACATGTCAGTAGTATTTAACAGTAATACTGATGATAATTACTCAGCCTCTAGAGTAGCTGGGACTACAGGTGTGTGCTACTGTATCTGGCTTACAGGGTGGGCAGGGACTTGAACCTGGGCCTTCCACGTGACCTCTGCCTGCTGAGTAGCAGCACCTGCCAGCACCTACCACCACTGCTAGGCCATTCTACTCTTTGCAGTCTACTTTACCTTAGGTGTAGAAAATTTACTGGAGAATTGTACAAAGGCTCCTGGCTTGAAAGAAGTGATAATAGGTTTGTCCTAATTCACTTTCAACCTCAAGGCTCTGCCTTAAAATTGTTGTATTTAAATGATCATTGAGTTATTTCAACTATTTGCACCTCAGTTTCTTCATTTGTTGAAAAAAGGAGTTGAAATAGAGTGTTCTGGGATATTCCTGGGGCTTAAAAAGCATGGTAACTATAACTAACATCTCTCTGCAATTGATACTAGTAATATATCATTTAGCATTTTATGGTATAAAATTTTAATATTTTTATTGAGTAAGTATATAAATGAAATATGTAGAGAGACTAGCAAGTTTGCAAGTACCAGACACCAATCTGAAAGAGTTAGCAGTCTTGTGGAAAGCTGTGAATGAAAGCCAAGCTCAGGATAAAAGAAGAGTCGAAGAGACCTGAAAAAATTGGAACAGATAATGGGAATACTGCAGTGTGTGTGATGTGGGAGATTCTTGCCTTCATGATATTTATGTTTGTGGGGATGGACCTAACTCTTCCCTGTTCCCTGCCTCTTGGCAGGGGCTGGCAGTCAAGCTTTATGAACGATAAGGATTGACTGAAACCTGCAGGGCTGGTCTAGATACTTTAGGCCTTCCTTTTTAGCTATATTATTATAATACTTGAAATCAAATGAAAATATCTAAAAATATAAATATTGTTTTAAAATATAAGCAATATTTTTTTCAAAATTGGTATAAAAATGCTGAAGATATAGGGGACCAGCAGTTAGCGTAATGGCTATGTCGCTGGACAACCATGTAGTCGACCGCGGTTCACATCCCGGACCCTGTGGCTTAAAAACTCACGCTGGGCGTGTATGCATGCGTGCCCAAGATCCCAAGAGGAGAATGGAGGAGAAGGGATTGCGGAGCAGCCATCCCCCCTGGAGGGTGATTTCTCGCTTTCTGTCTCTCTGTCTCTCTCTGTCTGGTGAGCGCACGCTCCCTAAAGCAAAAACCTCTCCAAAAAAAAAAGAAAAAAAATGCTGAAGATATTTAACAATAATAATAACATATTCATTTTAAAAACTAGGATACTATTACTTTCTGTTCTGTCACCCATTTCAAAGTATAAAATGTCAATAACAACTTCCAATATTAAAACGTTTTTATTTACTTTTACTTGAATTAAAAAATAGAGCTAAATAATTTTAGATGTTAAATATCACGTTTTAAAAATAATTATTGTAAATTCAAGACAGCTGTTCTGTCTCATTATGAATGTCGAATGATATAAAATTACTGATTTTTTTGGATTTTGACCTTAAAAATGATATTTAATATGATTTCACTTGGCATGTATCTATTAAATATAGACCGAAATGATTTAATCAGAATTACAGAGTATAATATTATGTGTATATGTCAGTTAAGTGTACTGCTAAATCTTATTTTGGGTTACAAGCTAAGACGTAAGGCTAATTTAGCATTCTTTTTATTCAATAGCTAGTTTTTCCTTAAAAGGAAAAGTAACAGATAATAACAAATGAATACCTTTCAATTCCTTTGAGAGTCATTTTTCTTCTTGTTGAACATTGATAAGCAATTTAGGTGAGTTACACCTATGGCTAGTCTAATGGAAAAAACAAATTATGTCAGTGAAATATTTAGACACTCTCAATAAAATGGAAATTTTATTACTGTGTCTTACTGAGAATAATGTATACCTATGTATGTTTATTTGGTAGATTCATATTTCACTAAATTTTTATTTTAATGCACACACCTTTGAAATTGACATTAAACTCCAGATCTGAAAACATTATTTTTGCTGGATTTATAACGATTCTCTTCTTTTCCTTTCCTTCTTTAATTGCTTTTGATTTTCACATTATAATTTTTATGTATTATATACCATTATATTTCAATTCTCTTTGATTTTTTGTCAAATTTGGTGAATAACAAACACTTTATGAGTAAACTTTTATTCCTAATAAGGGATGATAACCATCTGCTCAGTGTTTTTAGTTCTCTTTGTGCACTGAAATAACAAGATTTGATCTGAATATTAATAAGATTGTGTCCCGGGGGTATACAGGTTTTATGATCTTATACTTACTATATAAAGCCATGTTTGTCTAACTAAGACACCCTTTCTCCCTAATGACATCCTGGTGTGCTTTGTTAGATGACTTTCCTTGTTGATGTTCCATCCCTGAAAAAATTCTCTCATTTTAAAAATTCTATTGGCATTTTTCTTTTAGAAAGCTTTGAAGAAAAAAGCCACATTGTATTTTCATAAACTAAATATTTGTACAAATCTATGATGAATACTTTATATAGTTATTTTAGTCTGATTAAAAGTGAATTTTAATTAATTTTCAGATGCTTTGATTCAATTTAATATTAGCTTATATTCTTTTAGTCCAGCCATAAGAAAGAAGGCTTATATTTATTGTGAAGTACTCTACTATTTAAAATGTAAAATATTAACTTGGCCTTTAAAGAACATTATTAGTGTTACTCTAAGTTCACTTGATATATTAGAGAGGCATCCAGTGTCAGATAAAATATACTTTTTCTTTTAATGGATTAAGATAATATATTTTTCCAACAGTCTTTGGCGTTAATGCTTTTAAACTAATCTCTCACTGACAAAACGCATCATACTATTACATAATCGGACAGGATCTTAAGCCATTTAATCCAAATTTTATACCTGGCAAGTAGCCCTTTCTCCTTATCTGCACGAAAAAGAACTTAGTACCTCCCAAGAACTGACCGCCTCCTTTATAACAAGTCTTACTCCTATCTATGAAATATTTAAGAAGAATGATTTTCTAGAGGAGATCATCTCTGACCTGCATTTTAAGGCTTCCAGGAAGCATAGGAATTAGTGGAGTGATGAAAAAGGAAAGAACATAGAAAAAGAGCAGGGCACATTGGTGTTAGAGCAGCCGAGGAATAGAATGTCAAAGGGCAGGACGAACAACTGCTGCGTCAGGTGCAGCCAAGAGGTCCGGTAAATGAAGGGGCAGTGTATGTCTGCTGGACACGGCGTTGGTGGAGGTTGCCAACACTTGCCAGAACAATTTCAGAAGAGTGTTTGCAGGGCAGATCAGATCTCAGTGAGTGGGTGTGATGAGGATTGTTGTTCTTTTTGAAATCTGGATATGAAGACAAGGGGAATGGATGATAATTCATGGACATAGGGCCAAATGAGCATTGTTTTTTTTTGGAGAGATTTTCACTGTAGGGCGCGTGCACTCGCCAGACAGACAGAGAGAGACATAGAGACAGAAAGCGAGAAATCACCCCCCAGGGGGGATGGTCACGCCGCAATCCCTTCTCCTCCATTCTCCTCTCGGGATCTTGGGCACGCACACGCGCCCGGCGTGAGTTTTAAGCCACCGGGTCCGGGACACGAACCGCGGTCGACTACGTGGGAGTCCAGCGACATAGCCATTACGCTAACTGCTGGTTCCCAAATGAGCATTGTTTTTAGGAGTGACTTAAAACACCTTAGTGGCAGAGAAAAAAGAATAAGGAGAGAGGGAGAGATTGGGCATACAAGGGAGAGAAAAGATGGGCTGGAGGAAGCTCCAAGAGAAGAAATGATGTGGTTTTACAGTGGCACAGTGTGGTTACTTTGGACAGAATTCTGTGTGCTCTGAAAAGCAGTGGATGGATGGTGGAGGGATAGCTGTGAAGGTGGATAGGTGGATGATGTGAGTGGGCAGGAAGTGGAGGGAAATCATGTTTGATGACAATGAGATCTACATGAGGTTGGGACCAAGGTCCCAACAGCAGTTAATAGAAGCCTTAATAAAAGCTGAAATAAGTTGGGAACAGAAGTTGAGGAAAACAGGAACGAGAATTGATACAGTGGTAAAAAAGGCAAGTATGGGCCCTCCTATGTTGCAGTTGTGGGGATGTGATGTAAGACAGGTATACGCACCGTCAACAGAAAATGATACACAATTTCAGGCCTTAGCCTTCTTGAGGTCGAGCAATCTGAGTGATGATAGTGCACCATTGCCAATAATGTGTTCTCGGTAATTCACGTACATAGTTTTTCTTTAAAGGATTAAGGGCAAATTTTAATTTCCCTTTTAGAGTCTGTTCATAAGTATTTCATTCAATGAAGGTATTTTACCATATATTCTGCTGGAAACTAGGGTTATAAAGAAAGAAAAGAAAATAAAGACTCCACTTGGGCCATTTAAATTCCATTCTTTCTTGCCTTCTGGGACCCTTGTTCCATCAGTCATCTTGTATCTGGTAAGATAATGCTAGTTGCAGTAATAAAAGTATCCAAAATACGCAGTAACTGCAGACCAGTCGAATTTCTCACTTATATGTAGCTAAAACATGTCAGGCACCTCTCCTCTGAGCCGTAACTCATAGACCCAGGAGCTTTCCATATTATGCCTCTACTTTCTTCAACACTGTGTTTGCCGAACTTAACTGGCATTTGAAGACCCGGGACCTAAGGAATTCATTTCTTCTCGCCCTAGGAATGGGGCACACAACATAGGATTAATCAATCATTGCTTTTCACGACCTAGCTGTGGCGCTTGGTTCAGGACACAGATAAGCTTGAAGGGAATGAAAATCATGACGTTTTTAGGAATGCTGGGACAAAGTATTTTCTTTTCTTTAGTGGAAAGACATGAAGAATTCCTCAAGATTGCCACTGTCATCTTGGTACAGCAAAGTGTGTGTGTTGTCTGTTGGGGGAGAAGTAGAAGGAGCCAGCTAAGACCTAAGCCTAAGGAATGAAGCTGGGAAATGGAGTTGACGCAAGACTTGATGATAATGTTTAGATGCTGGCTTAAGACTTAAAGTCACTTCATTTCTTTAGTTCAACTAAATCTACATTATTTTATCAAACATTTATTGCATACAGAGAATGATGTTTTGTTTAAGAAATAAACATGAGAGAAAAGAGAAAATGTGAAAAGGTAGTCAATAAAGACTCCTTATAATTTAGGCTGATGTCAGTGTTTCAGTTTGTCTTGTTTATCATTTTTGTTTTTGTTACTTGCAGCATAGGATATTCTTATTGGTATGTGAAAGTCAGCCTGCTCTACTGACATTGTGGGCTGGTCATATACTTTAATGATACTTTGACTCCAACCAGCTAAGCATACTCCTTTAGATAACTGTAGAGTCACCCTACACCCTAATGTCTATGGGTGGCCAAATCACCTACCTGATGTTTTGGTGCAGAACACCGAATGGCAGCAGTGTGAATTTCAGTTTGGAGTCCTCTTGAAGAAAGTGCCCCTTCTCTGGTGTTTTCATAATTTCTGGTCAAGGTCTTATGTGTCATGTCATCTTTTCCCCCCTCTTAATTAAAGTAATGTTGTTCTGAGTTTCTGCTTTCCAAGGTGAGCAGAGAGTACAATAGTAATCATTTTTCAGATCACTTTTTCTGTTGCCAAAGTTTTGTACTAGTCCCAGGGCTTATAAAGGTCTTGAAAGTACATTTTTCAGTTTGTATTTGCCTGTTTATCTCTTCTCCTAATGCTGTGCGTGTAATAGTCCGTTACCACCTCTTTGGCAAAATGTCTCTACTTAAGGTGACTGAGATTTGCTCCCGTCATAGTAATCCTGTAAGGCATGTGTGGCCCCCTACTAGCCCCATTCCCATTAGGCTAACTCAGTCTGATCACCTGATAATCTGGATTTCCAAAGCCATGATTCTTGGTACCTCAGCCTTCACCAGCATCCGTGTAATTATCCCTACATAAGGTTCTGCCACCTTTTTTTTTTTTTTGAGAGATTTTCACTATAGGGCGCGTGCGCTCGCTAGACAGACAGAGAGAGACATAGAGACAGAAAGCAAGAAATCACCCCCCAGGGGGGATGGTCACGCCGCAATCCCTTCTCCTCCATTCTCCTCTCGGGATCATGGGCACGCACGCACACGTGCCCGGCGTGAGTTTTAAGCCACCGGGTCTGGTACGCGAACCGCGGTCGACTACGTGGGAATCCAGCGACATAGCCATTACGCTAACTGCTAGTTCCCAGGTTCTGCCACCTTTAAGGCTTAAGTCCTTGTGTCCTCAGTGAATGGAAAAGTTCTCCCTCTATCAGTTCCCTGCTTTAGCAGCCTCCCAGGTATAGGGTGACTTCATCTCTTACCTGGAAACACAAACACTTCTGTTCCTTATCCTGTGAGATTCTTTGGTTTACTTCTTCACACAGCCCTCCTTTTGAGAACTATTTTTAAAGAAAAGGGACTCATAGCTCATGACAGAAAAAAAAAAACAAAAACAAACTCTGGTAGTGGGGTAGTATAAAGGTAGAATTATTCCTCTCCTTCCCTTGCAGTGATGAGAGCATAGAAAGAAAAAAAAAAAAGAAAGAAAGAAAGAAAGAAAGCCAAGAAACGACACAGTTCCTCCTTTATTCTCCCTGTTACTCTTGTCTGCCTCTCTCTTCCACAACACATGTGGGCTTATCATACACTTTTTAATATGTTTTTAGATCATTAGTCTTAGAATTTTCTGACATCTTACAGGTTGTATGGTAACTGTATTTTCAGGAAGAATTTTGAAGTTATATTTAGCCAGCATTTGTAACCACCAGTCACTGTTCCACCCTCGCCTCTGACATATATATGGGTTTGTGTGTCACTTTAATGCTTCTAAGCTACATTTTCTAATTGCCTTGATCATATCTAAGGTAAGACTTATCCAATCCAAGATGGATTAAATTTTTTTCTTTATTCATGATAGATCACATATGTGTGCTCTTAAGTGTAAGACAGAGAGAGATGAGCACCTTCCACAGGGTCTGGTCACACCTTCATCCTCTTCCTCTAGTCCTCTAGCTCATAAATCCTGGGCTCTTACACCCATGCCTGGTGTGTTTTAGGGGGTCATACATTCAAAATGCCGTGTGACATTTGTTTTTTCTTGAGTAGTGCATTACCACAAGATAGAACTTTATTAATACCATGAATATATACTCATATTGACAAATATACCTATGATAGAAATAAAAATAAATTTTGACCATGTCAGAAATGTATCCCTTTTAGTGATGTCTTTTACTTCTTGGGACCAGAAGTTAGCATAATGGCTATGTTGCTGAACTCCCATGTAGTCGACTGCGGCTTGAGTCCCGATCCGGTGGCTTAAACTCATGCTGGACGCATGTGCATGAGTGCCCAAAATCCCGAGAGGAGAATGGAGGAGAAAGGGTTGCTGTGTGGCCATACCCCTGGAGGGTGATTTCTCGCTTTCTGTCTCTCTTTCTCTCTGTCTTTCTGGTGAGCGCATGTGCCCTATAGCAAAAACCTCTCCAAAAA
>NW_006205727.1:1761547-1821193 GCF_000334495.1 Tupaia belangeri chinensis
AAAAAAAACCCCCCCAAAAAAAAAAAAAAAAAAAAAAAAAGAAAGAAATGTATCCCTTTTAGTGATGTTTTTTACTTCTTTTTACCTACGTGGAATGTGTTTGCTCAATACTTCTTGAAACTCTTCCTAAGTGTTTTAAAATTCTGAATTCTGTGCCTGTAGGAAAGGTGGCATATGATTTATTGTCCACATGAGTACACTAAAGAAAGGAAGCGAGGACCAGAGGGTGGCACAGTGTTAATGCAACTGGGACATGGGGAAGGTGGTGAGTACTCTGGGCAGGTGTACTCGTGATCCAGGCTGGCTGGCACTTAGAGTGGATCGCAGTGTGAGACTCCTGGTGGAGGGGCCTGTCCTTCTGTCTGACTTTGTCTCTCTCTCTCTCTCTCTCAGGGAAGAAAGCAATGACTAAACTTAAAAATAAAAAACAAAGGGGTTAGTATTAATAATAATACCAGGACAACAATTACAAACCACTACCGTCCCACAGATTGAATGTAAGATCACCCTACAGGGCAGAGACAGTCTGTTTTTGTGTGACACCCCCTGACACTGCCGAGCTCTTGGTTTGAGTAGATTACGGGGAAAAGTTGTTCTTAATGGTGGGCTTTCTGTACATGTTTCTAGCATTAGCTGGTCACTCACTGGGTTAACCTTGAAGGAGCTGTTGGGGAGTTTTTGTAATGTGATTTGACTCAACCCTTGGGTTCCATCTGTTCTGGCCTTCATATATTGCAGCACTTTCTTTGTGTTCTTCAAGTGAATTTCAAGCTGTGTTAACCTACCATTTGGTTCTAATGACACTAATGGCTGAAATTAGTGCCAGACAGTGAGTTTGGCAATGACAGCATAAATGGTGCCGTCACCTTTCTCTCTCTCTCTGTTTTTTTTACTAACTTTGTATTATTTCAGCCCATGCACAGTGTACACAATGTTGTATTTGCAAATTAAATCGGCAGCATTATTATTTGACTTTTAAAGCACATCCTTTGACATATGCATATGTTAAGAAAGAAATTCACATTTGAATCTTAAAGAAATTCTAATTGCCAGTCTTTGCGGTTTTTAATATCAACTGCTGAATTAAACAAATAGGTCTTTCTTTGAAGCTGAAGAGATTTGCAGCAAAGGGACCTTGAACAAAGAAAGTCCAGGAGTCTAAAATAAGGTCACATTTCCATGAAATACTCAAACGAGAACTGACTTTCTGCACTGGCAGCTGTGCTGGCAGCTGTATCTCCAGCACCTACAACCACGTCTGGCGTGCAGTAGGCACACATGAAGCGTTTGTTCCATGAAGGAATATGCGTTCTTTACGGTTTACTTAAAGATAGTCATTGCTCATGTTTTTCACTCTCAGGCGTTGTGTTTAAGATCTATTTGTAATATTGTTATATAATTATTAATATATAATATTATGTTATATAACAATAATAACGATTATTATATATGAAATGCATTTATATTCATATTCCTGTCAGGTTTGAAAATACATGGCTTTCCATAATTATTCATCAATCAATACATTCTGTAATCTTATACGTTGTATGCGAGTATCTGTTCCAGTAGAAAATTTTCCACATTCTTCTTCTAGTTATATGATCACCCCCGACCCCCTGACTGTCAGATTTATCCTTTGCTTCTCTGAATAGACCAAGAAATGATGTGATAAAATTACATTTTCCCTTTTTTGTTCCATCTAAACTTTTAGCTAGGGTGTAATGTTTCTATTAACCTAGTTTTTAAATAAAATCAAAAGTGCTGGAACCAGCAGATGGTGTACTGGCTATGTCACTGGACTCCCATGTCGTCATTTGTGGTTCGAGCCCTGAACCTATTGGCTTAAACTCACACTGGGCGCGTGTGCGTGTGTGCCCAAGATCTCGAGAGGAGAAAGGAGGAGAAGGGACTGTGGTGTGGCCATCTCCCCTGGGGGATGATTTCTCGCTTTCTGTCTCTCTGTCTCTCTTTATCTTTCTGGTGAGTGAACATGCCCTATAGCAAAAATCTCTCCAAAAAAAAAAAAAAAATTGAAAGTGCTATTTTAAAAAAGTGAGATATAAGGATTCATTTTAAAATATTATTTTTTCTAATGCCCAGTGAACTAGAGATTCTGTCTGCCCCTAGAAAGATCACTTCAAGATGGACATGTGTGCAGGAGACCAGCAGGTGACCTGGTGGTTAAAGTGCTGGACTCCCACATGGTTGACTGTGGTTCAAGTCCTGGACTTGGCGGCTTCCTTTCTCACTTTCTCCTTCTCTCTGTCCCTCTGATCAAATTGTAAAAAAGTCAAGAAATAAAGTTAAATAATAAAATAATTCTTAAAAAAAATTATTCTATGAAAAAGAAAGGTCTTAACACTGTAATCCACCCCCAACCCTCAGCTAGCGCCAAGTCATGGACACATGCGTGCCCTCAAGGAGGTCTTTGCATTTGACCCAAGAACCATTCCATGCTGGATTGCCTCATAGAATGTTGCATTTTACCACTGTGCCACTGCCTGGCACTAAGCTCTACATTTTTGTCCCAACTCGGGAAACTCAGTTTTTTGATGTAGCAACTCATTGCATCTCAGTCAAGAGTCTTGAATTATTTCTAACTTGAGTCTAGCTTCTCATACACAAACATCATATCATGTTCCTAATGTTCATAACCCTACCCAACATTTGATTCCATTTGAATTTTCTTAGCCTTTAAACATGTGTCTTGACTTGTTCTATCTTTTGTCTTTCCCATTTCCTTAATGACCTATAAATTTAAATTTACAAAATTATGAGCAATGAGGGGACAGAAGGTAGTGTGGTGATTAAGGTGCTGGACTCCCACATGGCCAACTGCAGTTCCCAGATCTGTGACTTAAAGCACTGGGCATGTGCGCATGCATGCCCCAAATCCCAAGAGAATGCAGGAGAAGATTGTGGCATGGCCATCTCCCTTGGGGTTGATTTCTCACTTCCCCTCTTGGAGAATAAAATGCAATGACACGTGATGTAAAAAGAAAAATCTAGACAGTTTAGTGGAATTTAGTTGAGCAAATCTTAACATGATTTGAATTGGGCAGTTTTTCCCACACCGACTTCCAAGCTACTCCAGATAGCTTTATGGTCAGCTCAGTATTTTAAGTTCCAGAAAGGAAAGTGACATACAAAAATAAAACTGAAGAAATAACGATTATTATATATGAAATGCATTTATATTCATATTCCTGTCAGGTTTGAAAATACATGGCTTTCCATAATTATTCATCAATCAATACATTCTGTAATCTTATACGTTGTATGCGAGTATCTGTTCCAGTAGAAAATTTTCCACATTCTTCTTCTAGTTATATGATCACCCCCGACCCCCTGACTGTCAGATTTATCCTTTGCTTCTCTGAATAGACCAAGAAATGATGTGATAAAATTACATTTTCCCTTTTTTGTTCCATCTAAACTTTTAGCTAGGGTGTAATGTTTCTATTAACCTAGTTTTTAAATAAAATCAAAAGTGCTGGAACCAGCAGATGGTGTACTGGCTATGTCACTGGACTCCCATGTCGTCATTTGTGGTTCGAGCCCTGAACCTATTGGCTTAAACTCACACTGGGCGCGTGTGCGTGTGTGCCCAAGATCTCGAGAGGAGAAAGGAGGAGAAGGGACTGTGGTGTGGCCATCTCCCCTGGGGGATGATTTCTCGCTTTCTGTCTCTCTGTCTCTCTTTATCTTTCTGGTGAGTGAACATGCCCTATAGCAAAAATCTCTCCAAAAAAAAAAAAAAAAATTGAAAGTGCTATTTTAAAAAAGTGAGATATAAGGATTCATTTTAAAATATTATTTTTTCTAATGCCCAGTGAACTAGAGATTCTGTCTGCCCCTAGAAAGATCACTTCAAGATGGACATGTGTGCAGGAGACCAGCAGGTGACCTGGTGGTTAAAGTGCTGGACCTTCCCACATGGCTGACCACGGTTTGAATCCCAGACCTGGTGGCTTACTTTCTCACTTTCCTGCTCTGTCTTTGTCTCTCTCCCTCTGATCAAATTAAAATAAATGATGAATAAATTAAATAAATAATTGTTTTTTTAAAAAAGATGGACATGTGTGTATGTATATATATTACACACACATATGTTTGCCTTACATAATTTCAGTATGAACCAAAGTCATATTTGTGAAATAAAGAACAAAAGATAGAATGGCTCTGATTCATCTCTGTTCATGCTGGCATAATGAATGCTTTCTGTGTTCTAGCTTTTCATATTAGTACTGTTTGCTCTACGATGAAATGTGAAATGAGGGTTGTATTGGACTTCATTTTTAATCATTTGTTTGCAAAAGAGCAAAAAATATATTATATGGTGGTTTTACCCATGAGGTGGTCTTACGGCAAAGACTTCAGAACACAGTGAGATAACAAGGATGATTAAAATAAAACAAAGATGTATGAATTATGAGTTACAGCATATATTGATTTCTGATAATACTTGTATTTCAGGTCAGTTGCTCCGGTTAAAAATGTTTCGAGAAGATCATGGCTCCTGGATGACAATGTTTTTCAGCACAATTCTGTTTCTCTTCATATTTTCTCACATCTACAACACGATTCTTCTAATGGATGGGAACATGGGGTAGGTTTTCTTTTCCTTTTCTTCTGTGATGTTATGTTTGAAACTTGTAAAAATTTAAGGATACTTTTTTAGTTTGTAGTAATCTAGATCTCCTTTCAAAATAGCCTGCCTTAAAAGGGACAATTTGTACATTTTTATTATTTGAGATATCCAAAATCTTTTTTATCAAGAAGCAGATAGCATTTTACAATTTTAGGTCCCCCCACCCCCCTTTGGGACTTTCTTTGGGGCATTTTGAGGGTAAGTATTAATTTCATTATGGTGATAGAGTATAAAAATCAGAAAATTTTATTGACTTGATTATATTTACCTAATTTTTAAAGCAGGACTCAGATGAAGGCCCCTGGGTTTGCAATTTCATTCCTCTCCAATGCCTGGCTAAATAAAAGTGTTTGAAATTGATGACACTTTTCAAAACCCTCTTGACAGTACCAACAGACAGACCTTTGTTTCAAATAGGTCATTTTAAAAGAGAGCCACCCTGTATTAGATCCAGGGTTGTCATCCAAACTTATCAAATCACCATGGTATGAAGATGTCTAAAAAGCAGACTAGAGACTTTTTAAAGACTTTCTCCAGTTCTTTCATTACATAATAAAAAACAAGGGTTGGTCTTTCAGTATAATTTTCGTTTGGTTTGCTCTGAGTAAGTTTTAAAGGCAGAGTATAAGGAGATTGGCTGCATCGACACCATTAAAAATCACATTAGTGACAATAATAAACCCCCCAGATATTTGTTGTGCACTGAGATAGTTACTAAGGGAAGTTTCGGTCTATCTTCCCCATTCTGTCAGAAAGCTAGATCATACCCTCATGTTCTAACTGCAAGCTAGGCAAGATTACTGTCCAGTTCTATAATGTGCAATTGTTTGGATGTTATATCTAGATTTGGGGCACCACTGTTCAATGCTGAGAGGAAAGCACATTTAAGTTCTTATTGCTCCCCCATCATTAAAAGAAATAAATAATAAAGAGAAAACATTTCTTTCTCAAGATTTATACTTTAGTCCATAGTAACAAGTAACCAATTAAACAATGAGATTTTAGATCAAATGTTCAGTAGAAAGTTATTAAAATGCTTTGTCTATAATTATGTCTTGGGCTCAGAATGCTGAGGTATATACCGGGTCTCTTTTTAAAAAATAATTATGTTATTTAACTTTATTAATTATTATTATTATTTTACAGTTTGATGAGAGAGAGAGAGAGAGAGAGAGAGAGAGGGAGAGAGAGGAAGCAAGCTACCAGGTCCGGGTCCCAAACCATGGTTGGCCCTGTGGAGTCCAATGCCTTTAATCACCATGCCTCCAGCTGGCCCCCTGGGTCTATTTTTAGGTGGTAGTGTTGCAGTCGCTAATCCATGGTTAGTCAGAATATGTGTCAGCCTTAGAGCAGTGCCTGTAAAGGATCATGGGTAATGATTGGAACTCCCTAACACAACCACAATGGACTCTCAAAGAGGTTTTGTGCACTCAAGACACGAGGACCAGAGAGGGAAGGGACACATATAAAAATGGCATTTTAAAAGCTGTTGCTGAAAATAATACTTTATATTGGATATAACATACATTCTTTATTCAGATACTGACTTTTCATCTAATTTTATTTATTATTTTATGTGGAATTAGTGAGGTCTGTGCTAATCAGAAATGCTCATTCTGAAGAAAGAAACAAATTTAAAAGTAATACATTAAATGCAATAATAGATAATACAAAGACCAACCAGTGATGTGTCGCTAAGACAGATGGATGGCCAGTTGTGTGGTTGGAGTCCCAGACCGGGTGGCTGAAAAATAGGTTAGATGCACATGTGCATATGTGTCCAAAATCCCAAGAGGAGAATGGAGAAGGAATTGCAGGGGTTGCAGACCATCCCTCCAGGGAGGTTCAGTGCTTCCTGAATTTCCTCTTCTCTCTCTCTCTCACTGGTGAGTGCACATGCCCTATAGCAAAAAAAAAAAAAAAAAAAAAAAAAAAATTGTTTGCACACTGTAAAGCACTCAGTAACTAACAATGAAAAAAATATATTTTTCTTTCTTTTGTTTAATTGCTAGAGGGTATGTGCACTTGCCAGAGAGAGGCAAAGAGAGAGAGAGAGAGAGATAACCCCCTAGTGGGCATTATCATAGCACACTTTTCCCATTCTGACAGGATTTTAGGCATACTTGGATGCACTATCAGTGCATGTTTCAAGTCACTGGGGCTGGGACATGAACTACAGTTCACTGTGTGAAATTCTGCTTTCGATGCGCATGGTCTAACTGTTGTTGTACAGGCATTTTATTAGGGGCTGTCCCTACTAAAATGTAATTTTAATCAGAGCTGGTAGTTATTGAGCACTTAGTACCAGACATGAATCGCCTCAATTAAACCTTACACAGACTCTGTGCAATAGGTATTCTTAAGATCTCCAGTGTACAAATCAAGGAACAGGGCTAGAGAGTTTTCTAATTGACTGAGGTTTCATTCTAATCACATCTCCCTTTTAAACAATTAATAGAAGAATTGAGCTATTCAGTAGTGGATTCTGTATTACTTACAGTAGACTGTGGCACAGATCTGAGTCATGGTTGATCCTGTTACTCCTTCACCATAAACCAACTAGCCTTTTTCTGCATTTTATTATTCAAGGTACATTTGAAAATTGGAAAATGGTAGGAGGGATGTTCAGGAAACATGAGAAATAAGAGTCTAGAATTTATACATGTCTTAACTAAAGTTGGAAATTGTTCTCTTAAAAATGGCATTACAGATTCTCGTGTAGCTGTTGTATTCTTCACCAATATACCTCATCTTAGTTTCGAAAAAGATCTTCTACTAAAAGATATCTTAAAGGTACCATAGTTTAAAAAATCCAAAGCAAAGGACAAGTGGTTTAGTTCTACAGATTAAAAAAAAATGAAATCACCATTTATGAAAGATGTATTACCAACTTTTAGGACACTTAACATTTGAACTAGTGGACACTTCAAAGAAGGAATTCAAACTTGGAAGAAAATCAGTTCTTTCCTTCCCTTCCCTTCCCTTCCCTTCCCTTCCCTTCCCTTCCCTTCCCTTCCCTTCCTCTTTCTTTCTTTCTTTCTTTCTTTCTTTCTTTCTTTCTTTCTTTCTTTCTTTCTTTCTTTCTTTTGAGAGGTTTTTGCTATAGGGTGTGTGCGCTCATCAGAAAGACAAGAGAGAGACAGAGAGACAGAAAGCAAGAAATGACCCCCGGGGGGATGGCCACGCTACAATCCCTTTTCTTCCATTCTCCTCTCGAGATCTTGAGCACGCACGCACATGTGCCCTGTGTGAGCTTAAGTCACCGGGTCTGGAATTCAAACTATGGTTGACTACATGGGAGTCCAGCGACATAGCCATTATGCCAACTGCTGGTCCTGAAAATCAGTTCTTAAAGCAAATGGCTACACTTGTGCTTTGGGGGATCTCTAGGAGATTCCATGTTTTCTGAGGAATTTCTTCTTGTATGCGAGGCAGGGAATAATGGAAACACAGGATGTGGAAAGGGAAATGAGCACAGAGACATCCAGTTGGCTGGTTTTGAATCAGGATTTCTGTTGGTACAGGGGAATTTGGGATTCCTCACACTGAATCCAATTTGCATTGGGGATTCCCATGTGTCCTTGTGCCTAGATATTTCTAGAAATATTGGCCTAGAAGCATTCCTCCAAGGGTTTCCAGACTTTCCTATGATGGCTAGACCTGTGTTTATGTATTATTGGACTCTTTATCCAAACGGGAAGTCTCCAGGACTAGAGTAAGTGGTGAGTGGTTGTAGATTTCAGAGAGGAAGAGAAGAGTTTCCTTAGACAGGTCTACCTTTTTTTGGGAGGGATGGGGTGGGGTTGTTTGTTTTGCCAATTTTAGAATTGGGCCAAGTTAATGTCCCATGGTCCCTTATTACAGAGAACAGAATGCTGTTATTTATCTAGACCAAAACCCCAAGAGTTTTTAGCCAGAACTAACTTGCTAGTGATCTAGTTGCCTGGCTCCTGTTTTTCTCGTTAGAGAGAATTCTCTGAAGTATGAACTAACTTATGGCTTTGATATCTCTGGAGAGCCAAGATGAGAGGTGGTCATATGGAGCAGGAAAGAGGTAACTTAGCTGGTTGGGCTAAAAGGGACAAAGACTCAGGCAATCCATTTTCACTGCCATCATGACGAAAAGTCTCCCTTCACCTTTGATTTTCTTTCCACTCTACACCTCACATTAGCAAAATGCTGCTTATTGTAACTCCTTTTATTCTTTATATCACTAAGATGAAAGTAAATTCCTCCTTATATAAATGTCTGAGGCTGTGGGTGAGCATTATGCTGCAGAGAAGGTGCTGATCCTGGACAGTTTTGCGTGTGGCCATTTTATGAACAACCACTTTCTACAAGGTGGCAGACCAGGTAACCTGAAGCCTCTGTGACTACAAGATCTTCAGAACTGCTGGAAAATGCAATCAAACTGGTAGACTTTGTTTAAATACTCAAAGGTAAGAAAACGACTCAGAGGACAAAAATGAAAGATCTGAAAACCATGGCAGTAAGTGTGAGTGGAGGCTCAGAGGCAGTAACTTAGGTATGTGAGTTTTAACTCTCATGTAGGAACCATAACCAAGATTTTGGGCCCTTAGAGAAATTGAAATGGAAATTCCCGCATTAGATAGCCCTGAGGAGGACCTACAGAGGAAGAGTGGAACGGAAAACATGTAACTAATAGCACAGTTAGCCATCGAGGAAGCTAGTCTGACTTCATCTGGGCTTTGGGTGCTGGCAGGGTTCCAGAGGTGGAGAGAAACTCATAACAACAGGGATGGTTTTGTGGTTTTGTTTGGAGTTTTAGAAAAGTCAAAACATCTCTGGCTATTCTCTTCTCTGTGTCATGTTACTCTCTCTGGAGGCCCTTCATCCTCATGACGTATAGCATTCCTCTATTCTTTTATGTAGAGCAAGTTAATCCCTTTTTGCCTTAGCATCTGTTCACTCTGATTTATCTGGGGCTTTGTTTTTCATAGCCCAAATTACAGGAACATTTTCCAATCAAAAGAACCAGTGCGCTGAGATGAATGTTGGTGCTTCTCCAAACATGAAGGGGCCACTGCCACAGTGCTTTGGCTTTATTTTAAAAGTATTAATTGTCCTTTTCCCTTTAATTCTACTACCCATTTAGTTAACTCTCTCTTAGGAGAGGGAGGGAAGATACTTAAAAATGGGGGACAAGGCAGTTACAGAAATTAGAACGGGAGTTATGTAGTCATCACAGTTGAACTTTTGCAGTGATAGTACAATATGCCGTGTTATGCACATACAGGAGTGGAGCCTCAAGAAAATGAGACATTAATAGAAAAGAAACATGAGGGACCAGCAGTTAGCATAATGACTATGTTGCTGGACTCCCATGTAGTCGACTGTGGTTCAAGTCCCAGACCCAGTGGCCTAAACTCACGCCGGGCGCGTGTGCATGCATGCCCAAGATCCCGAGAGGAGAATGGAGGAGAAGGGATTGCGGCATGGCCATCCCCCCCTGGGGGGTGATTTCTCGCTCTCTATCTCTCTATCTCTCTCTGTCTGTCTGGCGAGCGCACGCGCCCTATAGCAAAAACCTCTCCCCCCCCAAAAAAAAGTTCTCTATTTGGTGAGGTAAGGTGAACTGCCCTCCATTGTGTAGATCCAGGTGTTTACTGACTACAAGCTGAGCAGGGCACACAGAGCAGAGCAAACATTTTAAACATTTCAGACACATTTTGAAGTTGCCTTTCTCAAGAGTTTCTTAGTAATGCTATTTTTCATGCCATCCATGTTATAATATGATAAATGCGGAGTGGCGTTCTTGGTCTTATTCCTATTTCCCAAAGGAAATACGTGTATAGTGTACAAGGAATAAAAAGGTGGTGACGCAAAGCTGGTATACCATGGCGGGTGTTCAGAAGACTATTCCAAAATGAGCCACTTGATGGCAGCAAAAGGCCTGTTTTCAGTGCCAGTTATCTTAAGGAGTCAGGCTTTCTCCTCAGAAAAGGAGGGAATCTTTCCCCTTCTGCATTCTGAAAGTTGGCGTTGAAATCATTCACCTACCTTGTTGTGGATGGGCTTTTTGAATTGAAATGCACACAGCGAATTTAACAATGAACATTAATGATTTTGTGATGTACTTGATCCCTTTTTACTGTTTGTTCTAAACAGATTTAAATACTAGCATATATAAACCCTTAAATGCATACCTATACCTTTGTATGTTTATAGATTTATCCCAGCATTACAATGATAAATATTGTGTTTAGCACTGGGGACATTAGACATTTTTCTCACTGATGCAAATTTTTCTGTGAACTGGAATAGGTTTCCACAGAGTACATACTATTTATATGAAAAAGTTGAATTTTCTAGTATTAATCACGACAAGAAAGTTTTGTTTGTCCTGTACAAAGTCTTTTCCAGAAAATGTTTATAAATATTTATTAATACATTAATATATGTTAAGTATTACAGAGAGAGAATTTGAGAAATAAGACAAAATGATGCAGATAATTTTGAAAACAAGTATTAATAAGACCAGCAGGTGGTGTGGTGGTTGAGATGCTGGACTCCCGCATGGCCAACTGCAGTTCAAGTCTGAGACCTGGCAGCTTTCTTTCTCACTTTCTCTCTTACTCTGGTGAGCATTCATGCTCTATAGCAAATTAAAAAAAATATGTAATAATAAATAAAATTAAATACATTATTTTTTAGAAAAAGAAAATAGGCTTTAGTATATATATTCAAGACCTGAACAAAATGAAGGTATGAATTTGGTGGTGGGAATATGGAAATGTTTAGACTCTGTTTCCTTTCTGATAAATTTTAGTAGTAAATGTGATCTGACAAGGGTGACTAGCCTAAGGGCTATGACAGGAGAGAATATTCAAAATGGATACTTTTTAAAAATCCACACTGCATTGCTTCTGTTTACAAAAGGCAGCAAAAACAAGCAAAGATAAATGGAAAAAGTAAATGAGTGAGAAACCAGCATAGACTTGGAAGACTGGATGGAATTGCTCAAGACCTAATGCAAGTCCATGCACACAGCTGTCCTAGGTTTGTCCCTGAAATGCTTGCATTTATCCTCATTTTATAAAGGTGACTGATATTCTGGTCCCTAAGTGTGTCCACACATCATATCAGAAAAGACTCTGATTTAGAGCTTCAGTTTCTATCACCAGAATTGGAGGTTTCAACACATTATTTTCTCAAGGCTGGATTTCCGTTTAATGGAAAAAGTTCAGGGTGAACTCTTATTCTGAGCAGTACTTTTTTTTTTCTTCTTTTTGCAAAGTTCCCTATTTTCAAACATTCTGCAATGTATTTACATTCCTTACATAAACTTTTTTTTCTTTTTGATCACCACTGACATAGACATAAGACTCAGGTACACATTTTTACTCTTAAAAACTAATTTTTCACTTAATGCCTTCAAACAGAAACTTGGTTGGCCAACTGCTATTGTTTACACTTTTTTCCTAAGGAAGTAATATTTATGTGTATGCTTCTTTGTTTTTAATTGTGATTAATTTTTTTTGAGAAATACTAAGCAAATATTTAAATAGTCTGTAATAATGTTAAATTATAAACTTCTTGTATGACCTACACTGACAGAACTGCTGAAATACATGGGACTAGCAGATGGAGTAATGGTTACAAGCTGGACTCCCACATAGTCGACCATGAGTCCTGGACCCGGCATCTTGAAACTCTTGCTGGGTTTGTGTGCGTGTGTGCCTAAAATCCTCGGAGGAGAATGGAGAAGGGGTTCTGGTGAGCATTCATGCTCTATAGCAAATTAAAAAAAATATGTAATAATAAATAAAATTAAATACATTATTTTTTAGAAAAAGAAAATAGGCTTTAGTTTATATATTCAAGACCTGAACAAAATGAAGGTATGAATTTGGTGGTGGGAATATGGAAATGTTTAGACTCTGTTTCCTTTCTGATAAATTTTAGTAGTAAATGTGATCTGACAAGGGTGACTAGCCTAAGGGCTATGACAGGAGAGAATATTCAAAATGGATACTTTTTAAAAATCCACACTGCATTGCTTCTGTTTACAAAAGGCAGCAAAAACAAGCAAAGATAAATGGAAAAAGTAAATGAGTGAGAAACCAGCATAGACTTGGAAGACTGGATGGAATTGCTCAAGACCTAATGCAAGTCCATGCACACAGCTGTCCTAGGTTTGTCCCTGAAATGCTTGCATTTATCCTCATTTTATAAAGGTGACTGATATTCTGGTCCCTAAGTGTGTCCACACATCATATCAGAAAAGACTCTGATTTAGAGCTTCAGTTTCTATCACCAGAATTGGAGGTTTCAACACATTATTTTCTCAAGGCTGGATTTCCGTTTAATGGAAAAAGTTCAGGGTGAACTCTTATTCTGAGCAGTACTTTTTTTTTTCTTCTTTTTGCAAAGTTCCCTATTTTCAAACATTCTGCAATGTATTTACATTCCTTACATAAACTTTTTTTTCTTTTTGATCACCACTGACATAGACATAAGACTCAGGTACACATTTTTACTCTTAAAAACTAATTTTTCACTTAATGCCTTCAAACAGAAACTTGGTTGGCCAACTGCTATTGTTTACACTTTTTTCCTAAGGAAGTAATATTTATGTGTATGCTTCTTTGTTTTTAATTGTGATTAATTTTTTTTGAGAAATACTAAGCAAATATTTAAATAGTCTGTAATAATGTTAAATTATAAACTTCTTGTATGACCTACACTGACAGAACTGCTGAAATACATGGGACTAGCAGATGGAGTAATGGTTACAAGCTGGACTCCCACATAGTCGACCATGAGTCCTGGACCCGGCATCTTGAAACTCTTGCTGGGTTTGTGTGCGTGTGTGCCTAAAATCCTCGGAGGAGAATGGAGAAGGGGTTCGGGCATGATCATCTCTCCTGGAGGGTGATTTCTCACTTTTTGTTTCTCTCTGTCTCTCTGGCTAATGCATGCACCTTATAGAAAAAGACTCTCCACTATAAAAAACAAAAACCAAACAAACAAAATCCTACAAAGCTCTCTTGAATTGTAATAAGTTTTTTTTTTTTTTGGAGATGGCTAAAGGATGGAGGACTGGAGCAGGGTTCAGATGCTGGGGTAGAAAGAGAACTTAGCTGTAAGTTTTAGTACAGCCTGGGAGTACTGGAGTCAATAGCTGAAAAGCTTGATTGGCTGCTAATACAAGGCCAATGCAAATTCTTCTGGAGTGGTGCTTTAAATAATTTGTTGGCTTCACTCTTAATTAGGCTAAACATTGACTTGCTTGTACAATTAATTCACAATAATAGCACAATTAATTACTGAGGCTGGGAGTAAGGGGCCGAGCTGGTTTCTGAGAATGGGCTGCTGAGAAGAAAAGCTGGAAATGAATGGCTGGGTCTGGTCAAGAGGGTTGACTCAAAGGGACACCAGAGACAGGAAGAAAAGGAGGGAGAGGGAAGTAGGAGAGGAGAGAGAGAGGTGAGGAGAGAGAAAATGAGACGGAAACTTCTTTAGTTAGAAGTAGCAGCAGTAGGACATGCTTTGGAACTTTGAATACCACTGGTTTTCCACTGCTTGGTTTTGATATTAATAGTACCAAGGTAAAATGGTGCAGCATATCTGAGTTATCACAACTTCAATTAGTGTTGTCAGAATTGATGAAGTTTTTTAAAATATGAATGAAAAACATAATCAGTGCTACAACCAGCTCGTCTGTGGGAATACATTACTGATCCAGTGCATATGCTTCTTTGTTTTCATTGACACTGTCCAGAAATGACACTGATTTGACATGCTTAAGAGATATTCTGTGATCATTCATAACAACTCACTCTAATTATCTCATTAAATAGTTCATCAGCTTGTTACAGGGGCAAAATACTAATCCCAGGAATCAGAATATCAGGACATTAATGTCATTTTAGCTACTTGTAAAAATAATGTAGAAGAGTTAGACAGTTCCCTCATTTTTAAAAAATGCACTGCTGTTTTAGGGTCATTAGTGTCACCATTCTTGACCCCCTTATTGTCATCATTAATGAGGGGGAAACGTGTGCTTTTAATGGGGAAAATCAAACAACAGAAGGTTGCTGAAAATCTTGGTTGCCTTCAGCTTCATGTTGTATAGGAGATAATGTGGTGTAGCAGAAACAAGATGGACTTTTGTCCTCATGTCCTTTAGCCCTGTGACCCTGGGTGACCTTCACTTGTCAGCCTTAGTATCCTCAAGGGTAAAATGTGGATATTACTAGTACCCACTTTAGGATCCTCGTGACTTCAAAGAAACAGTGTTTGCAGCTGGCCCCAGGGCCTGGTGGTTGGAGGAGCCAGATTCTATATGGCTGATTGCCTGTGTGGTTCAAATCTCAGACTCGGTGGTCTGAAAAACATACGGGGTGAACATGCATGCATGTCCTGAATCCCAGCAGGAACTGTGGTGTGACCATGTACCATGGTAAGGTGCTTCTCCCTCTTCCTCTTTCTCATCTTTCTCTGGACAGTGCACATGCCCTCTGGCAAACTAAAAAGAGAGAGAGAGAGAGAGAGAGAGAGAGAGAGAAAGACAATGAATATGAAGTAATTGGTGTAATGCCTACTATATAATAAGCTCCTGGTACATGTTAGTTAGTTGCTTTATAAGAGAAAAAATAAATTTTAGTTTCTCAAGTATTTTAGTTCTTTTTTTTTTTTAGGAGAGGTTTTCACTATAGGGCGCGTGCGCTCGCCAGACAGACAGAGAGAGACATAGAGACAGAAAGCGAGAAATCACCCCCCAGGGTGGATGGTCATGCCACAGTCCCTTCTCCTCCATTCTCCTCTCGGGATCTTGGGCACACATGCACACGTGCTCGGTGTGAGTTTTAAGCCACCAGGTCCGGGACGCAAACCGCGGTCGACTACGTGGGAGTCCAGCGACATAGCCGTTACGCTAACTGCTGGTTCTCAAGTATTTTAGTTCTTAATAAGTATTAGCTGCTATAATAACAATAAAATGAAATGATCTAATTTATAGCAAAAACTTACTACATTATCATCATTTAGTTATAGTAAATACTGGGTCACTGGAAAAGTCATGACATATTTTTCTGTATTTTTCTATGCAAAAATGTGTCATGGCTTTACTGACAAGCCAATATTATAAATTCCATGCAAAATGCTCAGATATATACCTGCCCTTAGTAGGTTTTCAATAAATATAAATGTACTTTGCCATAATAATAAAATACAATCTTAAATATACTTGATTTATGGAATGAAATCAGTACATAACATACATGGCGCATGGCTGGAATGCTATTAGAGCTCATCTTTATGAGTGTGTCTAAGCTGTTCCTTACTTTATTTTCTATCAACGAAATGAAAATAGAGGACTCTAATATATTTCATTAGTTTGGGAGGTGTTGGGCACAGCATTGCACAAAGCATGTTTTCCCCCTTGATTTTATTTGAGGTCATGGTAGAAAGTAAATCATGTGGTTGCTTATTTACATGATCTCTTCCACCACAGCCCAGAGAAAGCACTGGCCAGAAGAGTGTGACCTGTGTAAATTGGCTTGGATTGGCGCCCCCTGCTGCGAGGATGGTTGTGCGTGCTCTGGCAGTTCACCAGAGCTTGGCCCCAGTCAGGCCGAAAGGCAGTCAAGACAGCTTTGCCCATATTTCTCTGTGATTTTTGTTTACATTCTCTTTTAATGCTGTCCTCAGGCATATTTTATTCTTGTCAAAGATATCTGTTTAAATTCTGCTCAGTGGTCTAAGCCTTTTCTCCTTTGATGAAATATATGTTAACTGTACACCACTGTTTGCGGAACTGAGAGTGTGGGGAAAATCAGCAGTAAACACATCACTCTTTCAATACCTATTTTCATTCCCACTAGAAGGATTTTTAAAAAAGGATAAGAGTTGTTTCCTCTATTTCACTTTCTCCACACACAAATCCTAATAAAAAATGGAACAGATATAAGGAAAACTAACACACATTATGTGAAAATAGGATGCCTTTCAAGTTATTATTTAAACCAGGGCACTGTTGAAAGTAACAGAGAGTACTGTTAATAACACAGGAGAAAAGGCATAAACCGTAGTGTCCTGGGAATGGAAATGTTTGGTCACCTACTTAAAATCAGTAGACAAGACTTGAGAGTCGAAGAGGAAAAGAAAATCATCTGGGAGTCTATGCAAGGAAATCTTGGCCTTGAGTATTCATGTACAATTGTAACTAATTTGCAGCCACATTTAGGTCCTAACAGGGACTGTGAGATTAAGAAAAAAAAGGTTCATTGTTCTCCAGGAACAACTTGTCAGGTTAAGTATATAGCAAGAAAGGGGCTCAGCGTTGGTGCAGCAGTAATGCACTGCTCTGCAAGGCGGACCTACCTGGGAGTGTTCTGAGTTTGCATCTAGTGGCTTCCCTGCGTACACCAGGCATGTGTGTGTCCGTGATCTGAAGCTGGGAGTGGACTGCAGTGTGGAAACCCTGAGTATACTTTGATGAATGAGATGAGATGTTACTTCTGAGGTTCACTGTCCTGTGTCTTCCTGGCCCTTTCTTGCTCTCTTGGTCTTGGGGCCCTTACATTGGAAGAAGCAAGCTGCCACATTGGGAGTGGTCCTAGGGAGAGGGCCATGTGTCAAGGAACTGGCTTCAAACAGCAGCCAGCAAGGATCTGAGGCTTGCCAATGGCTGCATGAATGAGCTTGAGGTAGGTCTTCCCCAGATGAGGCCATGAAAGGACAGCAGCCTCAGCAGAGATGGTGACTGTAGCCTCGTCAGACCCTGAGCCAGAGGCCCCAGCTAAACTTGCTCAGATGCCTGATTTGCAGGAACTGTAGGATTGTAAATGTTTGCTTTTTATTTTTATTTATTTTTATCTTTGGAGAGGTTTTTGCTATATGGCATATACGCTCGCCAGAAAAACAGAGAGACGTACAGGGACAGAAAGTGAGAAATCAGTCCCCAGGGGGATGGCTATACCGCAGTCCCTTCTCCTCCATTCTCCTCTAGGGACCTTGGGCATGCGCGCATACGAGCTCGGCGTGAGTTTAAGCCACTGGGTCTGGGACTCAAACCACGGTCGACTACATGGGAGTCCAGCAACGTAGCCATTATGCCAACTGCTGGTCCCAATGTTTGCTGTTTTAAGTGCTACAGTTTGGGATAATTCATTCCTTAACAATAGATGATTAATGCACTGCATTTAAAGTAGTTTGTTCTATATGATAAAAATACCCCAAAACAAAACAAAACAAAAAATGTATACTGACACACAGACATGCAAATGCACTCACACTTAGAATGGCCACGGAAGTCCCCAGGTATAATGATAGATACAGGTTTATCCTATATTCTTCCCCATTCTTTCCACTTATTTTATTTTCTGTCCTATGTTCTTCTGGATCTCTTCTTCATGTAGATGGTGGAAAGACTTTAAACCAGTCTCTTATTATTTTAGGAAATCATAAATGGAAGACTCAATTTCAGGCATAGAGACCACATGTTATAGTATATACATATTTGGAAGAAGCATTAATGACTGATCTTTCATCATGTAACCAGTTTTTCCTGTGAGTTTTCATAAATTCAGAAAATAAACATTCTAATGGCCTTTCTAACAACATCTTTACAGCATATGTAGGATGATGAATTTTGCATAACTGGAAAAAATTAAGATGTTACCTTCCAATTAATTTTTCCTTCCTCAATAATAAGACTTTAAATCACCCAAAAAAGACAGCCATCTATCTGGGACCAGCAGTTAGCGTAATGGCTATGTCACTGAATTCCCATATAGTTAACTGTGGTTCGAGTCCTGGACTCAGTGACTTAAACTCACACGGGGCGCGTGTGCATGCGTGCCCAATATCCCAAAAGGAGAATGGAAGAGAAGGGATTGTGACGTGGCCATCCCCCCCAGGGGGTGGTGGTGGTGGTGGTGGTGGTGATTACTCGCTTTCTGTCTCTCTGTCTATCTGTCTTATTGGTGAGTGCAAGCGCCCTATAGCTAGAACCTCTCCAAAAAAAAAAGACAGCCATCAGTCTACAAAAGAAATTCAACAGACTCCTTTGTCATGGTGCTGGATACTGTTGAAAAAGCTAAATATGAAAGATGTTCTTATTGGAGATTAATAAGTTCCATTTAGGCATTATACTTAAAATTAGGCTATGCCTTCAAGCCAGAAATACAGACTACATACATGGACAGTCTTGAAAAGCACTTGGTAGGTAACATCTTCATTTTTTTTTTTTTTTTTTTTTTTTTTGGGGGGTTTTGTTTAGGGGGCGTGGTGCAGACAGACAGAGAGAGATAGAGAGACAGAAAGCAAGAAATCACCCCCCAGGGGGGAATGACCACACCGCAATCACTTCTCCTCCATTCTCCTCTTGGGATCTTGGGCACGTATGCACACGCGCCTGGTGTGAATTTAAGCCACCAGGTCCGGGATGTGAACCGTGGTCGACTACGTGGGAGTCCAGCGACATAGCTATTACGCTAACTGCTGGTTCCACATCTTAATTTTTTTTCCAGCTGTGTATTTCTATGATTTGTTGTCTAAAAGCTAGAATTCTTCCAGTATTTCTTCAAAAAAAAAGGGCAAATATTCATCTCAAAACAAAACAAAAGCAGGGAATCAGCAGTTAGCTTAATGGCTATGTCGCTGAACTCCCACGTAGTCGACCGCAGTTTGCATCCCGGAGCCGGTGGCTTAAAACTCACGCTGGGCGCGTGTGCGTGCATGCCCAAGATCCCGACAGGAGAATGGAGGAGAAGGGATTGCAGCGTGGCCACCCCCCCTGGGGGGTGATTTCTCGCTTTCGGTCTCTCTGTCCCTCTATGTCTGTCTGGTGAGCGCACGGGCCCTATAGCGAAAACCTCTTCCAAAAACAAACAAAAAAACAAAAAAAAACCAAAAAAAAAAAAAAAAAAAAAGCAAAGACAAAAAAAAAAATGAACAAGAACAAAAATACCCAAACGACAACAAAAAGGTTGGATCCAGTCTACTTCTCTTCTCATTCTGACTACAGGGGTAGCTAAAACTCTTTGCAGGATTTTACCATTTTTCTCTTCAGCACAATACAGATTCTTAGAGTCATCAGATTATAGGTGCCACATACCACTTTAATTTAGAAATAATGGTGTAACGCTGTTTCAGTTAGGCATGAGAAAGTACCTGTATTTAGAACTATTTCCAGCTTGGCAGTTTTATTGCGGCTTGCCCATGGGCAAATAATTGTTACTCAAATCACTTTAACACTTCCTCATGAGCTTTGTGTGACACACAGATTTATATGGATATCCTTTTAGTAGGAAATGAGTTTGAATTTTACTTCAGGAAGTAAGAATTATATCACAAGCGGAAATATAAAAAGATACAATAAAGCCCTCTCCGCTGGTAACGTGACAGCGTCACTAATCAAACACAGCAGAGCCACAGGAAAATTTTACTTTGTAGAATGAAGTTGAAAATGCCCCTTAGTTGCTTTCAAGAAAAGATTAAAACAAAGCATGTTTTGTGATAGATGCCTGTTAGAGTACAGTACAGATTTATCTGTCTTTAAAAATTAGTATGAAATGCTATCTCCACCTGTGGAGGCTTCTGGAATTCACCTTGTACTTCCTTCTGTCATCTAGCAGCTTGCTGGTTACCCCATTTCTGCTTTTACCCCACTCCTGCTTACTCACTGACGGGTTTTATCAATTGGACTTATGGTCTTGCTTTTTGCTGGGTGTCTTGCCATTTTCTTGGTATATCCAAAATCCACAGGGTCATCTGTGGCCTCTTTGTCAAACCATGCAGTGGACACTTCTCAGTCTGTTCCACTTAACCACTCGCTCCGTCACTAGATACATCACCATTCCTGCCCCTGGACATGCTCTCTTTCCTTGGTTCCTGTGTGTAAGGAACTAATAACCTCCTTTCAAGGTTATTAGTTTTCTTTAGGGTCTCATCACTCAGAGTTTGAATCTTCCTTTCTTATTCTACTCAGGCTCCTTGTGTAAGACTCCTCTTTCTGGCTTGATTGACTATCTTTATGCAAGTGATTCTAAAATATGTATGTCTATCTCTGATTTTTCTCTTCAGTTGAATAGTAGACTAGCTGCTGGAAATGACCATTTGAATTTCACAACAAAATCCAAACTTTATCATCCCAAATTGAATTAATCTCATTCCCTGCACCCTACCTGTGCCAGTGTTCTCTGTTCTGTGTCAGTGAATAGCACTAACGTCTATCTGGTGGCTAAAGCCAGACATTTAATTTTGTTTCCTTCCCCTTCTTTATCTCACGCATGCAGCAGATTACATGGTCTCCTTGATTCTACTTGCCAAGTATCTCTCCGATCCTTCTACTGACGTCTATCCTTATAGATACTGCCTTTATTATCTCTTCCTCAGATTGCTGCCCTTTCTTATTAAGTCTCCGTAGAATGAGTTCTCTAAAATACATATATGCCTGCCGCCAACTGTTCACTGGATTTTTATGGTTTGCATAATAAAGTCCAAGCTCTTTCCATGGCTTTCATCACTCCTAACAACATGGCCCAGCTTATCTCATAATTCTACTCTTTTAAACTTTTTTTTTTAAAGTTTTACCTGAAGCCTAAGTCCCATCCAAAGTGAACTTCGTTTAGTTCTATGGATAGAGCATTCTTTTTCTCATGTTTGGATCTGGAAATAGGTCTTTCGACCCCTACCTCCAGCTCCACTCCACTGGTAAGCAGTGGCTAGCTCATATGCATTATTCAGGTTACTGTTAAGACATCACCTCCTCTGAGAAAATTTCCCTAACGCTTAACGATCAGGTAAAATGGGAACAGCAGGTTGTTAAGGTGCTGGACTCCCACATGGCTTACCATGGTTTGATTCCCAGACCTGGTGGCTTGAAAATCATGGCAGGCGCATGTGTGCACATGCCCAAAATGCTGAGAGGAGAATGGAGGAGAAGGGATTGTGGCATGGCTATCCCCGCTGAGGGGTGATTTCTCACTTTCAATCTGTCTCTCTCTCTGCCTCTCTGTGGTGAGAGTATGAACCCTATGGCAAAAACCTAAAAAATAAATGAATAAAAAGGTAAAATGTTCCTTCTGTGTTTTCATAGCCCCAGTCATCATCCATATTATATTTACTGCACTGTATTTTTTTCCCAGAAAACTCCTCTGATGCAAATTCCATTTTTTTTTTTTTCCTGAGAGGTTTTTGCTATACAGTGATTGCGTTCACCAGAAAGACAGAAAGAGAGACAGAAAGCAAAAAATCACCCCTCGGGGGGATGGCCATGTCACAATCCCTTCTCCTCCATTCGCCTCTCGGAATCTTGGCATGCACGTACACGTGCCTGGTGCTAGTTTAAGCCCCTGGGTCTGGGACTCGAACCACAGTTGACTACATGGGAGTCCAGTGACATAGTAATTATGCAGCTGCTGATCCTTAAATTCCATATATTTTTAATTGTGGTAAGAACACAACATGAGATCTATTTTCTCAGCAATTTTTTTAAGTGTACAGTATGGTATAGTTAAGTATAGACACCATACTGTATGTATTACAGATTTGTGCACCTAATCATCTTGCATAGTTGAAACTTCGTATCTTGTTGATAAGTAACTTCTCATTACCTCCTCCCTCTGGACTTTGGAAACCAAGGTATGTTCTGCCTCTGTGTGTTTAGCTATCTTAGATAATTTGAATAAGTGGAATCATACAGTATTTGTCCTTGTTTCACTAAGAATATCATCTTCTAGGTTTATCCCTGTTGTCCCCTATGGCAGGATTTCCTTCTTTTTTAAAGTGGAATAATATTTGATTGTGTATATGCGTGTACTTACCACATTTTCTTTACCCATCCATCTATCCATGGACAATTATCTTGTTCCTATATCCTTGCTATTATAAATAATGTTGGAATGAACACAGGAGTATAGATTATCTTTTCAAAAGTCTGATTTCAATTATTTTTTAAAAATCATTTATTTAGTTTTATTTGTTTATTATCTTTCTTCAATTTGACCAGAGTGAAACAGAGGGAGAATGTGCGAGAGGAGACTGAGAAAGAGGGCGCCAGGTTCGGGACTCGAACTGTGGTCACCCTGTAAGAGTCAAGTGCCTTAACCACCACATCATCTGCCAGCCCTCAGTTCTTAAACATAGAGTGTTCCCAGTGTGGGGCTGCTAAATCATATATCACTTCTTTTTTTTTAACTTTTTAAGGAACCTCCATACTGTTTTCCATAACTGCTGTACTATTAACATTCCCACCAACAGTGTGCAGTTTCTTCACATTTTTGTCAACACTTACCTTTTTGATCTTTCTGTTTTTTTTTTTTTTTTTTTTTTGCTATAGGGCACGTGCGCTCGCCAGACAGACAGAGAGAGACAGAGACAGAAAGCGAGAAATCACCCCCAAGAGGGGATGGCCACATCGCAATCTCTCCTCCTCCATTCTCCTCTTGGGATCTTGGACACGCATGCACACGCGCCTGGTGTGAGTTCAAGCCACCGGGTCTGGGACTCGAACCGAGGTTGACCACGTGGGAGTCCAGCGACATAGCCATTACGCTAACTGCTGGTCCCACCTTTTTGATCTTGATACCGGCCATTCTAACAGGTGTAAGCCAATACTTCATTGTGGTTTAATCTCTGATGTCTAGTAATGTTAAGCAACTTTTTGTATACCTGTTGATTATTTGTGTGTCTTTGTAGAAATATCTACTCAAATCCTTTACCTGTTTTTAAATCAGATTATTGGTTCTTATTTGCTATTGAGTTGACAGAATGATATATTTTGGATATTAACTGCTTATTAGATATACGAGTTACAAATATTTTCTCCCATTTTATATGGCTGCCATTTCTTTCTCTTGTCTGTTTTTTCTGGTGTTCAGAAACTTCTTAGTTGGTACAGTTCTGTTTGTGTATTTTTGCTTTTACTGCTTATGCTTTGGTGTCATATTCAGGAAGTCATTGCCATGCCCAGTGTCATATAACTTTCACATTACTATTTTTTTCTTTGAGTTTTACAGTTTCAGGTCTTATCTTTAAGTTCTTTAATCCATTTTGAGTTGTTATTTATTTATTTATGTATTTATTTTTATTTTATTTTTTATTTTTTTGTTATGGTACAATTTCACTCTTTTGCATGTGAATATTTTCCCTAAACCATTTGTTGGAGAAATAGTCTTTTTCAAACCATCCTTTCCAGTGTATTCTTGATACTCTTGTCAAATATGAGTTGACTGAATATACATGAGTTTATTTGGGGGCACTCTATTATACCTTATTGGTTTATATGTCTACATTCTTTGTGTCAGCATTGTACTATTTAATTACTATAGTTTTGTGATATATTTTGAAATGAGGAAGTGTGATGCTGCTTTTTTTTTCTAAATTTTTTTTTAAGGTTTTTGCCATAGGTCGCTGGATACAGACGTAGAGGGAAAGTGAGAAATTACCCCCTGGGAGGATGGCCACGCTGCAATCCTTTCTCCTCCAGTCTCCTCTTGGGATTTTAGGCACACATGCACAATGCCTAGTGTGATTTTCAAGCCACCAGGTCCAGACCTTGAACTGCGGTCTGCCATGTGAGAGTCTCACACCTTAACTCCACTGCACCTGCTGGCACTGATGCTTCAGTTTTATTCTTTCTCAAGATTGGTTTGGCTCAGAGTCCTTCATGGTTCTATATGAATTTTAGGATTGTTTTTCTATTTGTGTATAAATGCTATTGAAGTTTTGATAGGAATTGCATTGACTCTTGATTACTTTGAGTAGTATGAACATTTTAATAATCTTGCGTCTTTCAGTCCAGGGGATGACTTTCATTTATTTGTGTCTTATTTAATTTCTTTATCATTGTTTTGTAGTTTTCAATATCGTGGTATTTCATCTCCTTGGTTAAGTTTGTTCTGCAGTATTTTATTCTTTTTGATCTTGCTGAAGATAGGACTATGATAGGAGTTTCTACGTTTCATAATTTGATCCTGGTAGGCTATTTATTTCTATGAATTTATTCACTTATTCTAAGTTACCCAGTTTGTTGGTATATCATTTTTCATGGTAGTCTCTTTTGTTACTTTTAATTTTTGTAGTATCAGATGTAATGTCTCCTCTTTCATTTCTGATTTTATTTGGATCTTTTCTTTTTTTCTTAGTCTAGTTAAAGTTTGTCAATTTTGTTTATATTTTCAAAAAACAGTTTCTTCCTTTTTGGTTTTCTGTTCTCTGTTTTGTTCTGTTATTACTTTCCTTCTGCTAGCTGTCTACTTTGTTTTTCTAGTTACTTGAGATATACTAGTTCCTTTAGGTTTGTTTTATTTGAGATCTTTCTTTTTTAATGTAGGCATTGATTGCTTTGCACTTCCCACTTCGTTCTTTTGCTACATTCCACGAATTTTAGTTCCGCTTTGTTTTTATTTTTCTCAAGATATTTTTAAAATTTTCCTTTTGATTTCTTCTTTGACCCAATGGTAGTTGAGGAATGTGTTATTTAATTTCCATGCATTTGTGAATCTTTTCATGTTCCTTTGAAAATTATTTTCTAGTTTTATTCTATTGTAATTGTAAAAGATACTTTGTAATACTTTGGTTTTCTTTCATTTGTTAAGACTGATTTTGTGACCTAGCATGATTTGTCCTGGAGAAAGGTCCATGTGTTCTTTCCACTACTGGTGGATAGAATGCTCTTTATGTGACTATTAGGTCTGTTTGGTCAATAGTATTATTAAGTCTGATGTTTCCATATTGATTTCTCTCTGAATGTCCTATTCATTACTGGAAGTGGGATATTGAACCCTCTTACTATTGTATTGTTGTTTAGGTCTCCCTTTATTTGTGTTAATGTTTTATTTATATATTTAGGTGCTCTGATGTTAGATGCTTATATAATGTTATATCTTCTTGGTAAATTAACCATTTTATCTTTATATAATATCCTTTCTCCCTTGTGAAGGTTTTTTATTTAAACTTTGTTTTGTCTGACGTAAATATAGCCACCCCTCTAGTGTCCTTTGGTTCCTAATTTCATGAAATGCTTTAAATCTCTTCTCTTTTAGCCTATGTATGTCTTTAAAACTAATGTGAATCTTGTAGAAAATATATAGTTTTATCTTCTTTATGCACACGTGCGCGCGCGCGCACACACACACACACACACACACACACACTTTAAAACCTGTTTTTTGATTGGGAATTTTAACTCAATTATAACTATTGACGAGGAAGACCTTCTATTGCCATTTAAGAAATTGTTTTCTGCCTAACTTGTGATTGTTTTGTCCTTCATTTTCTCTTTTTCTGCCTCCTTATCTGTTCTGTTTATTTCTCTCCCTTCTTTTGGGTTTTTGGGCACACGTGCATATGAGCTCTATGTGTTTCTCAAGCCACTGGGTCTAAGACTTGAACCACCCAGTTGGTCATGATAACCAGACCACAGAGCTGATGCATTAATTTTTGTGTATATTTCTATGTTTTGCTTTTTAAATTTTTCTTTAGTATATCTTCTATAGGTATTGCTTTTTACATTTTATTAAAGTTTTTTACCATAGGGTGCATGCTCTTGCTGGAGAGAGACAGAGATAGAGAAAGTGAGAAATCACCATCTGGTGGGATGGCCACACTGCAATTCCTTTGCCTCCATTCTCTTCTTAGGATTTTGGGGATGCACACACACACAAGATCCATGTGATAATTAAACCTCCAGGTTTGAGACTTGAATTGCAGTTGACCATGTGGGAGTCCAATATCTTAACCACCATGCTACCTGCTGGCCCCAGGTTTTACATTTTGATCATAATGGGTCTCAGCACAGATTCCTTTTGTTTCTTTTATTTGAGATCTATTGATCTTTCAGGATCCAGATGATTTCCTTCCCTGAATTGAGAAGGGTTGGACCATTATTTTTTTTGAATAAGCTTTTCCCCCCTTTCTCTTCTTCTTTTGGAAATGATACAGTGCATATATTGGTTTACTTCCTGGTATCCCCTAAGTTCTGTAGGTTTTCTTCACTCTTTTTAATTTAATTCAGTTCAGTGTTTTTGCTCCTCTTACTTGATAATTTCTATTATCTGTGTCTGAGTTTATTGATCTTTTTTTATGCCTGGTCAAGTCTACTGTTGAATCCTTCCAGGGAATCTTTCAGTTAGGTTAGTTATAATATTCTTCAGATTCATGATTTAATCTTTTTTGTTATGTTCAACATTTTATATTTTATTGACATTCTTACTTTGTTGTTCTTAAGATTACATTGAGCATCTGTTTAAAATTATTTTTAATTTTCTGTTGGGTAAATCATATAACTGTTTAATTAATTTCAGTTTCTGGAGATTTACCATATGTCTTTATTTGGAAGGTATTTCCCTGTTTCTTCATTTTCTTGAATTCTCTGTGTTGGTATCTGCCTATTAGACAAAACAGCCACCTCTTCCAATCTGCATGGACTGCCTCATACAGGAGAAGATCCTTACCAATCAGCCCACCTAGGAATTTGGGACTTCTCAAACCTTAGTACTACTCTAAACTGCCATCTTTGTTCTTAGCAGTCTCCACACATCTAGAGTAATGTAGGTCCCATCAGTGCTCTAAAACAGGTTAGACAGAAGCTAGTTCCCCAGATTGTCTCTGGAAGAGTTGGAACGTTGGATACATGGTCTAATTCTTTTTCTCCTCACGGAAAAAATGGGATCTGGAGTTCTGTTTTGTGCTAGGCCAGAGGGTGGGACTCTGTTGGGAAACAGATTGCTAGTTCAAACCTCTGTTCTCAGTGTCCCTCAGGCATCTAGAGAATGGTGTGTTCCATCACTACTTCAGAACAGCAAAGACAGAAGCCAGTGCCTTGAGCAAATTTCAGAAAAATCAAAGCTTTAGACTCATGGTTCAGTCCTTCCCCCTCCTTTGGGAAAGAAAGCTCAAAAGTAGGGGCTTTCTCCTGATCATATAGCACTGTACTAGGGTTAAGGGTTATGGCAAGAGGGTGTCTCTAAGAGTCCTGCTGGCTTTGATGTGGCTAGCTGCATTTTTCTCAAGGCGTAGGAGTCTCTCAGCCTCTGAATTTCTTATGAATTGAATTCGTCCATATACTGTTTTTGAATTGGTGTGTCTGTAGGGAGTAGGAAGGTTTAGAGTTTCTTATTCTGACATCTTGCTAATATTGCTCTACACTGTATTTTAATTACCTTTTTATTTGTACATATTTCTCATCAAATTACAAGTTTTATGAGGGCAATTCTTTCGAAGCTTATCAATATTTTATTTTCCTCGCCTTCCTGAATATAGAGATTTAATTTCTCTATAGTTGAGTTCCTTATAGTTAAGTAGAGGATGTCATGTAGGTAAAAGCGAAGTATACCATTTATTGTCTCAAATCCTTGGGAGCTGGGAGTACACAGTTCATGATGTTCTTTTCCTCTGTTATAGTGACCAAGAAAACCACACATTCTCAGATAGGTCACATTCAATGTCATAGGCCTCCATCAGCTGGGTTCTGGAGTGAGCAGAGCTTCTGCAGCTATGTGGGAGGTAGAGCAGGTGAGAGAAACAAAAGTTTGTTGTTAAAACACTAATATTTCTGGTTTGTTATCACAGAACTATTTGGTTTCTTTTGACAAATACAGGCCAGGCTTGTGTCTGTTTTCTTTGCTTCGGTATTGACATTACCTAGTGCAGCATCTACTTGCTACATCATAAGTACTCGACAAATATTGGTTGAACAAATGAATTTATTGGTTTTATTTTCAACAAATGTATGACTTAGAAGCTTAAAAAGAGGTCATTTTAAATGGGACTGAAGTGAACTGAAAAGATTAATATAATTCTGAATTATTACCAGAGGATGAATGACCCATACATTTTGAAAAAAGTCTTACAAATGGTTTTATAAATGGTCTAGTACTATGGTACTACATTACAATCAGAAGATAACACTACTGATCACACCTTTATTAGACACGCATTTGAGTAATGTTTTAGGAGCAATGTATCTATAGAACTACTGTGCTTACTGGTGACATTTTATTTGTTCTCTAGCTTCAGTCAGCCTTTCAAACTTTTTTCAGCTCACTCATCATATTTTGCCAGAATTTCTTAATGAAAGAGACTTTGCAGAGAGGAAGAAACTATAAAGTAGCGTTACAAACAGAAGTTGTTACTCTGAACTGAGGGACCGATGCATGCTTTTTTCATAACATTAATGTATTTTTTATTTCACATAAATACTTTGATAGCTGCAATCTAAAGGTATCACTTGCAATCTTGGCACCTGTGTTGTGTTTCTTACTTGGTATGCTGGTGTAGGCATGACCAAGTTCAAATCCTGTTTGCATTAAGTAACCGAATCGGGCCTTCCTCCCTCTAGCAGAGCAAAAATGGTTGTCTGTGGCCAGTTTTTGGGAAAGTTTATTTATTATTTGTGTTGTGTGTGTGTGAGAGAGAGAGAAAGAGAGAGAGAGGGAGGTGGGGGGGTGGAGAGAAGTGTCAACAGGGTTTTACCATGCCATGATTCTTCCCATAGTCTTCTAGCCAGCCAAAATCACAGGTATGCCTATGGGCGTACCCAGTGTGTTCAGGTCAACCAGGGATCTGAACCCCAGGCCTTCCAATATGGCCCCAGTATCAGACAGTGCTGCCCTGTCACTTGTAGCACTGCTGCTGGACCTGTCTGTGGCCATTTTAACCACAGTGAGCATGAACGGGGCATGTGCTCTGAGATGTTTTCTTATGATTGCCCTGGATTTGTTACTACCATCCTGTGATCTCTTTTATTTTCCTAGGGAAATATAATTTTATATAAATAAATAAATGTCAGGGGAGTGCTACATTATTTCTCACTATTTCTGTCTATTATGTGTCACTCTTTTTTTTTTTTTTTTCAAAGAGAAAACAAACACAGAGGAACCAAGGAGGTAAAACTCTAGAGTTGGAACAGTAGACAGCCCTTGAAGGTTTAGAAGGTTTGGACAGACAGTGTATGTAACTTAATGTATGTTAGTCTTTCTTGTGGTTTTTTAAATGGTAGAAAGCATGTGCATGTTCATATGAGGGAGGGAGAGAGAGAGAGAGAGAGAGAGAGAGAGAGAGAGCAAGAGAGAGAGAGAGTGAGAGAGAGAGAGAGAGAGAGAGAGAGAGAGAGAAAGAGAGTGATGACAGGGTCTTGTCATTCTGTGATCTCTTTGAGAGAGAGAGAGAGAGAGAGAGAGAAGCACTCTTGACAGGGTCTTGTCATTCTGTGATCTCTTTTCCTCAGCTCTCTATCTCCTCAGGATCCTAGGTGCCCATGTACATGCCCAGTGTGTTTTTAGACTAACCCTGGGATCTGAACCCACCGCCAACCACATGGCTCCTGTCCTTGCCAGCACTTACATTATTGCCTCACCACAGAGGCTGGGCCAGTGCAGGTTTTTAATTGATTGGTCAAGGATTGAGTGTGATTCTTTTTATTAGGTATCATATATTAGGCATGGTGTTCAGGTCTTTGGGACTCAATTCGTATTTGTAAACTAAAAAAATACCTTTCATACTTGTTTTGGAGAGCACATGAGATGATGGATATGAACATGCATTACGTAGTGCAGTCATATAGCACTTCCAACTATGATATTGTTATTATTATTATTAATAATTCATGCTACTTGAACATATTAAAGAGTGGTTACCACTTTGAGGGAATTTGGCTGAAAAGTCTGAAATAAGACCAGCCCTTCCTTGCAATTTCATGTGTTTTAGGACTATCACATTCTTAACTACTGCAGAACCTAGAATTCAAAACTACTCAGGCCGCTCTGGGTTCTTAGTTTGGGATTAGTTTCCAAGACGGTATAACTTTTACTGGGTCACTTCTTTTGATACCTGCTGTTTAAAGGAAGCTGCAGGTGAACTTTTCTAACTATATCGAAATCATGACTATAACCCACTTACATATGCCAAATTTTAGTGCTGTTTTAATTTTTAAAGTAGTGATGTTTGCTTGAGTAGTGAGACTTTTAAAAAGCTAGAAATATCATTTTGCATTTTTTTCAAGTTTAGGTATATTAAGGAAGAATTTGTATGGCTTATACCAGAACTGCTCATGATTGGTCTTTTCCACAGAACTGTTATAGTCATCAAATTAGAGGCCACATTGATTAAATTGAATGAAATAATTTTTTCTATATACTTCAGTGACTTAACTTTAAGCTGTAATTGGAAGCGAATAGTTTCCTGCCTTTGTCAGACTCTGGAAAGATCTGTGTCATTCTACACATGTCTTCACCTGACACAGAACTGGCACTTCGCTGTCTTTTTCCGTGGACTTTAGCGTCTAGAGAAGCTTCGATTTTGCTTCTCTGATTAAGTCCCAAGATGAATGGTCTTTAAGTAAACTTTGACATCTTAAAATTTGATTTTATTATAAAAACTTTTTATTTGATGGAATGTTGATATTATTTATTTAAAAATAAGAAATATGTAGCTGGGAATTATTCTTTGGAAAGTGTGTTTTATAAAGAACTTTTTCTGTTTTGGAATTTTGGAATTCTTGTTTCTTTCATATATTTGTAAAGAATACTTAAAGATTAAATGTGAAAGAACTTCAAAAGTACATAGAAAGGTGGAATTAAAGTATAAGCTTATTTTAGTGCAAAAATTTTTTGAAATTCAGGCTTTTTTTAATGACATATATTTTCCATGGGATTTCTGAAGATCCCTCACACACTTTAGACTTGTTGATACCCAGTAGTGAGAATAATGCTCCTTGAAATTTTCTTTTTTTTTTGTTCTTCTTATTTAACTGAAATAGGCAAAATTTACACTCTGTCCTTCTGTCTTACCTTGGCTTGTAGCAGATGTGCATTTTCAGTGTCTTTTATTCTTGATTTTATGTATTTAATATAACTTGCTACAGCATGAAAATAGATTTTTTTTAAACTTTATTTTTGAGAGATAGAGAAACAGGCGGGCATCCACAACAGAATCTTCACCTACAATCCACCCCAGCCAGACTGGGTCATGGGCACACAACCGTGCCTGATGTGTACAGGGAGTTCTTGGCTTGTGAATCAAGGGTCCTACTGTTTGGCTTTATCATCATGTAGCTTTATCTTCTGCTGCATCACTGACTTGAAATAGAGTTTATATTTTTTATTTTTTTAAAGAGAGATTTTTGCTAGAGGATGTGTGTGCTCACCAGAGAGACAGAAAGTGAAAAATCACCCCTCAGAGGTGATGGCCATGCTGCAGTCTCCTCTTCTCCATTCTCCTTTCGGGATTTTGGGCATGCATAGACACGTGCCCAGTGTGAGTTTTAAGGTGCTGGGTCTGGGACTCAAACTACAGTCGTCTCTGTGGAAGTCCAGTGATGTAACCATTACACCACTGGTTGGTCCCATAGTATTTTCTTAATTAAAAAGAAATAATCACAAAATAAGGCTGACATTGTGGTCTATTGGTTAAGGGAACTATCCCACAGAGCCCACTGCAGTTCGAGTCCTGGCCTTGGTAGCTTGAAAAAGATCCTGGGCATGTGTGTGCGCATGCCCAAAATCTCAATAGGTTTGAGGAATGGAGGAGAAGGCATTGGCATGTCTGTACCCTATTGGGTATTGCTTCCTCTCTCTCTCTGTCTCCTTGTCTCTCTCTGGTTAGCACACATGCCCTCTGGCACATAAAAACTCCATCACAAACTAGACAATTACAGCTTCTCCTATGTTTACATTCTTAATAATGTTAGTATGTCTATTAATAATAGGTAATACAAATGAATGGTTTAGATTCCCAAGTGTTGGTCTTTACTTATGAGAATCTAGGAAGCAGTCTAAAGCTCATGGAGTCAGCAAGGCCTTAAAAGCCTGGACAATGCATTTAGCTCACCGCGGTGAGATTGTCAGTTAGCATGCCCTCAAATACTTGACAGCAAATAAATGTGTTGCTGCTCACAGATGTCCTGCCTTGAGCTACCACTTGTCTACCTTGTAACGCATCTTTTCTGTGACCTAGTGCTTAGCCTGGTTTTTGTCTCTATATTGTCACTATAAATCTCTACCTGGCCTATGTCTTTGGTTGTATTACTCCTTTTATAAGTCTTCAAATTCTATTTTTGTTTTTTATTGTATAAAAAGGTATAGTCAGAAAGAAAATTATATTTGTTAGGTGAAAAAATAAAATCAGTTGTGTGCACCTTTGACTATACATATTTATAATGCTTTGGGGGTCAGACAAACTGCTTCAAATTCTACCTTCGCTACTCTTCTAATTTGCTTTTCTTGGACACTCATAATTACACATAGCTCTAAGACCTGCTATTTGCCAGGTACTGTGTTACATGATTTATATGTATCATTGTATTTAATGCTTATGACGATCTTGGAGGAGAGTCTGACCACCAACAGAGGTTAAAGAGTTTGCTGACAGTGGCATAACTGATAACGTAGCAGGCAGAATCAGAATTCAAATGCAGGCTTGCAGGCTCCAGGGAATCTACGGTTTTAGCCACATTAATTTTTTTCAGGTATAAAGGATACATAAAGTCAAGAACTGCAGAATTTTTCAATCAACCACAGACTGTGTATGTGACAGTGGCATAGTGCGCTGTGTCGTATAGCCTTGGTGTCATAGGCTATACCATCTAGGTTTGTGTAAGTCTGTGATTTTGCACGGTGAGGAAGTTATCTAACAATGCTTTTGTTAGACCGTATCTCTGTTGTGAAGTGACACGACTCTATTTATCTTATAGGATTAATTTGGTGGTTAAATAGAAGGATGTCTGAAAACCACATTCTTTTCTATATCATGTCAACTTCTATACACTTACTATTGGCAGACTTTCAGGTTATATTGCTTTTCACATTAAACACAGGAAACTCGATGTCTTTGTCATTGCAATTTATTATTTTATGCTTTTAAAAAATCATAAAATAACAATTCATTATCTTATGCTTTAAAAAAGCAGAAAGTTTTACAGTCTTAGAATGACAGGAGAAGCACACATTGAAAAGACAAAGAGATGACCCTGGAAGTATCTAGTGGTGTCCCACTGAGCTCTGGATGCACCCGTATGCAGTCTATCAGTAATTTGCATGATGGCAAAGAAGTTGAGGGAAGTAGTAGCTAAATGAATCAATCAGCATTAAAAATAAATAAATCTCTCCAGTCTTAAATCTTACACTTGAATTAAAAGTCAACTGGAAAAATATAGGTTATACTCTAAAAAGAAGTTTGTTTTTATAAAGCTCTTAAAGTTTTAACTGACTTGGGACCAGCAGTTAGCATAATGGCTATGTCGATGAACTCCCACGTAGTCGACCGTGGTTTGAGTCCTGGACCTGGTGACTTAAACTCACGCCGGGGGCCCAGGCGGGCATGGCCAAGATCCCGAGAGGAGAATGGAGGAGAAGGGATTGCGGCGTGACCATCCCCCCTGGGGGGTGATTTCTCGCTTTCTCTCTCTCTGTCTCTCTCTGTCTGTCTGGCGAGGGCACGTGCCCTATAGCAAAAACCTCTTCAAATAAAAAAAAGTTTTAACTGACTTGAGACCAGCAGGTGGCAGGATGGTTGAAGTGATACACTCCTACATGGCTGAGAGGTTTGAGTCATGGGCCTGGCAGCTTGAAACCCACCTCAGGCACTTCTGTGTGCATACCCAAAATTCCAAGAGGAGAATGGAGGAGAAGAGATTGCAGTCTGGCCATCTGCCCTGGGCGGGTGATTTCCCACTTGCCCTCTATCTCTCTCTGTCTTTCTCTGGCAAAAACCTTAAATTTTTTTTTAGCCGACTAGAGGCTAAATGGGAAACACTGATATGACGTGATCATTAAAAGAGCTAATCCAGGTCAAACCGTGGTGTTGCAGATGGCAAGGCAGTAGCGATGTGGGAGATCCCTGGTTCAGACCTCAGGTTGACTTACACACACCAGGTACACGTGGGTGAAAGTGGCTGGCTGGAAAAGACTATTGGGGGAGATTGTGGCATGAGACTACTTATCTATATTTCTTCTCTCTCTCTTTGGAAATAAGTAAACTTAAAAAATAAGAAAAGAGAAAGAGTTATTACAGTCATAGGTAGCATCGTTTTCCAAAATAAGAATTTAATAGTACTTTGCAGAGTCAGACCATATCTAGCAGATTTTGACCAGGTTTCAGGTCACCTTATAGTTTTATTGTACATCTGCTTGCATTTATAGGCTAGACCACACTAATAAAGACTTTTCTGAAGATTTTATTTGAGGAAGTATTAGATCTGAGTTTCAGCCTGGGGAATATTATCACTATCTACAAATACTTGAAGAGTTGTCATGTACAATTGGGAGAAGATTTCATCTGTGTAGTGCCACAGGACAGAAAGAGAAAGAGTGAATTGATTACAGTTACAGAGAATCTATTTTGGCTTAATATAAGCAAGAATTTTTTTAACTATTCAAGCCATCTGAAATTAAAGTGCCTGCTCGTTGATACAGCAATGAGTCCCCTGCTGCTAGAAATGTTCAAGCAGCTACTATGGAAACAACCTATCATGGAGAACATAGATAAGATTTCTGCTTTGAGTTACTGGTTAAACCTGATGACCTCTGATGTGTCTCCCAAGTCCAAAATTCTTTAATATTCTGAAAATAAAGAAGACATAAATGTTTGCAACAGAAAAAAAATCATCTCGTGAAATTAAATCTAAATGAAGAGGAAAATGGGTTCTACAGAAATTATTTCATCAAAAATGTTAACTTTTAAATTGTGCTAATAGGTATAGTTTTCTTTTCATCTCTAAATCAGAATGTGAATTTTTTATTTTAGGGCGACAATATAAATGTCAAGGAAACCAGAAATTTAGGTCATCTGAAGTGTTATTAAGTTGTTGGGCAAATCATAATGTATTTTTCTATGTTTTTTTCTATGTAAAAATGTGTCATGACTTTCTCAACGTCTCAGTAGTTTCCCTGAGGTACATAAAATGATCAGAGGGGTCCACAGTGAGTGTGAATCCAAAGAAAGGGACACAGGTGCACAACGGAGGTGTTTTTGCTGGGCAAACTCAATCTGCTTGCTGGTTTGACGTTAGGAACAGGAAAAGGTGGTCCTTTCAAGAACCCCCCACACTCTTGTTTTCTAATCATTTCCCTTCTAATTAAGTACGTTAAAAAACTACCTTGAATCACAATATATTCAAATACTGTGGACTTGTAGCTACTTTATTTATTTTAAGATTTGCTTATTTATTTTTGCTAGGATTCTATATTTTTGTTTTATTGACCAAACTTCTCAAGAAGTTTCTTATTATAGCCTATAGTTTTAAAATTACCTATTTTAGTAATATTTTCATACATTAAAATATTCAGGAAGACTAGTGATGAGCTCTTTAAATTAATGGCGAACTTTTATTTATTTGTTAATTTTGCAGGCTCTCACCAGAGATGAGAAAGAGAGAGAGAGAGAGAGAGAGAGAGAGAAATCACCCCCTGGGGGGATGGCCATGCCATAATTTCCTCTTCTCTGTTCTTCTGTCAGGCTTTTGGGCTTGCGCACACATGTACCTAGCATGACTTTCAAGCCATGAGGCCTAGGACTCAAAATGAACAGCCGGCCATGTGGGATCCTTAACCTCCCTCTACCTGTTGGCCTTTATTTTTCTATATAATGTAATTATTGATTTAATCTACTTACTTATACATGCTTGACAAATTTTTGAGATGACTTCTTAATACTTTACACTGAGTCCATACTGGGAAAAAGCCTTCTTTTTCTGTTATTTATTTATTTTTAAAATAGTACTTATTTTTTTCTTATTCATGTTAGAGTATAGGTGAATGCATACACACACACACACACACACACACACACACGCACATATATAGAAAGAGAGAGAGAGAGAGAGAGAGAGAGAGAAAGAGAGAGAGAGAGGAGAGAGAGAAGCGAGAGAAGCACCCTCCATCTGCCAAAGTCTGGTCATACCATGATTTTTTTTCCTCTAGTCTTCTTGCCTGTTAGATCTTGGGCCCTCACACATGTGCCCAGCATGTTTCTGTCTGACTGGGTCAGGAATCCAGCCACTCTCGATCAGTGTATTATTGCTGTGGCCCGGAATGTGAAACTCCTTTTCCCTTTAAAAATTCTCTTATCTACTTTCTGATTCAGGAAAAATAACATCCTAAATTGCTTAGTCTCAATTTCTCCATGTAGGTAAACTGGAAATAGAATGATCCTTTTTTAAGATTTGATGTGATATTTCCAATCAGAGAATAGAGTATATGAGGAACCTTCAGAAAGCTCATGGAAAAGTGGAACTAAAATATAAAGTTTGGTGAAAAAAATTGAAATTCATGCACAGGTTTTTTTATACTATGCATTTTCCATGAGCTTTTTGAAGAACCTCTTGTATAGGTTGAATATTTTCTATGGTCTCAAAATACTTGAGACCAGAAATGTTTCAGATTTCTGATTTTTTAAAAAGAATTATTTTAGAATACTTGCATATACACAATGAGATATTTTAGGGATGAGAGCCATTGCTAAACATTAACTTCACTTATGTTACATATGCACCTTATATGCATAGCCTGAAGGAAACTTTATGCAGTATTTTTGTACTGAAGTGTTTTGACTATGACCTGTCATATAAGGCCAGGTAAGACATTTTCTACTTGTGGCATCATGTTGTCACTCAAAATAGTTCAAATTTTGGAGTATTTTGGATTTCAGATATTCAGATTAGGGATGTGCAGCCTGCAGCCACATATTGTGTGTATTGTTTAGGAGTTCAGCGATGAAGATACTTGAGTTATATAATTTCCTGGAAAAAGGTCTTTGACTCCCTCCATATGCTATCCCATTTTTCTTGCCAAAACTTTTCCTGATTTATTGCTTCTCAAGCATATGAACAAATCCTATTTTTAAATTTTTACTACAAAGTTGAAAACAACTATGCAGTTGAAAGAGCTTCATAATAAGCCACTTCTAAATGCAGTGGCTGAAAGCAATAGCCATTTTATTTGCTCATGCATCCGTGTGAATTAGCAGATCAGTCTGGGTTTAGCTGGGTCGTTTTTTGCTTATCTCATGCAACACTACTGCTTTAGGATAGCTTTGCTTGCATGTTTGTCTGTTGGTTCTGCCTATTGGTGAACTACAGTCTCTGGCAGGTTTATCCAAGCTGACTCCCATGGTGGCAACATTCCAAAAGTAGCAAGAGAGGGTTTCCAGCACCAAGAGGTGCACAAATCATTTTTAAGCCTCTGTTTGTGTCATATTTGCTAATATCCCATTGGTCACAGCATTACCTGGCCAAGCCCACAGTCTGTGAGAAAGAGGGCCATAGAATCAGGAAGGTGTGATACGTGATACATTAGGGAGTATTGTATCACCATCTATCAATGTTTGTGTGTAAATTAATTTGTTGGATGGATTTTAGTTTTTGTTTTATTCAGTATAATGTAAGCTTGACTTTATATAAATTAAAAAGAATGGTTTGTACAGGAGTGAATTAACATACATTGAGAACTCATGATGTCCCAACAACTTTACATATATTATTTAATATTGTAAATTCAGAGTGAAAAAATTGGGATGCAAGAAGGTTAAATGACCTATCCAAGGTCACACTTAACAATTCTTACTTCAGTCTATGGACTCAAAAAGCATAAAAAATAATGAAATTTTAAAATGGAAGAATAGAAAATGTCAGCAATGGTACATATTAAGGATCGATGGGTTGCCCACATGACCTGGTGGTTAAGGGAGCCAGATCCCATATAACTGACTATGCTTTGAATTCCAACATGGTGGTTGAATGTTGAGTGCGTGCCCTAAATCCCAAAAGAATGGAGACATGGAGGGTAAGAGATCGTGATGATACCCCATTGGGGTATTCTTTCTCCTTATTCACTCTGTCCCTCTGCCTTTCTCTGGTAAGTGCATGCGCCCTCTGACAATTAAAAAAACAAACAAACAAACAAAAGAATGGGTACTATTTCATAAACCGTATTTGTTTTTGTGTGTTGGATCACAATGCATATTAGCTTTCTTGCCATGAATTTTTTTAAAAAAAGAGGTAAACAAAACCTGAAAGTCCTTATATTACTCTATATGGCTTCCCATGAGCTTGTAAAACTAGAATGGTCAGAACCAGGGGACGTTAAAAATGTACCACTACTGTCCCACTTCTGATTGATCGGAAAAGTGTACCTTGACTACCGTATTAGGTTGACATAGTGTTTTAATCAGGTGATGAGCATCTGACCTTTTCCATTACAGTTAATCTCTTTTTATCAGCATCTACTAACATTGTTTTTTGTGACTTAACTAAAATAATGAAAAAAAGATTTGAATTCTGGGGTAGAGGAAATTAGAACATAAGTTTCTGTTATTGATAGATCCTTTTAGAAACCAATAAAGAGCACACAAAGTACTGAAATAGTTAGGATGTAGTGCTGTAGATTTGAACCAAAGCATTTGTTTCTTGGATTTCATGTCTGAAGAGTTAAGAGGAACACTTTCTGTCACAATCTATTACTGTTTTCTTTGTTAATCTTATTTTTCTTCAATCATGCAAAGTGGAATGTTCATTTTAAAATCAGCCCACATACTGAAATGTCTCCTTTTATTTGCAAAATGAAGCCATTCCATTAAATGTTGGAGGAGAAAGAAACTTTTAAAGAAGTACAACCAAATAGGCACATTTCTGAATGGAAGTTTCTTTGAGCTGAAATAAGTTCCTCTGTGGTGACTTTATTTGAAGTTTTTTCCCTTCGAGGTTACTTTTTTCCTACTTACCGAACGTGAATAAAGATTGCAAATTAATAAAATGGGAATCATTTGATAGAAAACAATGGTAGGAAAATGTCCATAAATTCCTGCAATTTCTGTATGCAAAAAATTCAGATGGTTACTTGAAATTCTCAAGAGTGCTTTATGGATTGATTAGAGATTTTTCAAAGCCATCATCTTCTATACTCACCAAGTAAAGTGTAGGCTGGAAAGTTATTTTAAAGTCATTTTATTGCAAGAAAAACAGCAGGAGTCTGCCAAAGTCCAAATGCTAGTAAAATTGTAATGAAACATTCAAAATTACAAGGTCAAAGCTTTATATTGATATGAAAGTAATATTTGCAGGAAAAAAAGTGCCAGGATTTAAAAAAAATATGTCCTATTCCAGAGAAACACTGAACGAACAAACTGGCTGGGTTGTTTGTCATGATATAGTCTGAGAATTATCCTTAATTTTAGAAATTATAACTAAGAGCATAACTTTTAAGATGTTAACTATGATAGTCTTTCATTTTAAAAAGCTTGTGAAATATAATTGTGGTATGATTACTTCTAACTGATTTTATTTTAAATGTTGTTTTGTGTATGGAGTATTGTTTTGGAAAGAAACATTTTGCAAAAACACTCAGCTTCTAATTAGCACCAGAGAAAGATAATTAAAAAAATCAAGATGGTGGTAAGCAAATGCTGGAAATGAAAAATGAAGGTAATTAAAAGAAGGCAATTTCTAAAAGAAGCTAAGATTAACTGAGTATGGTTTCCAGGAGAATTTGTACTTTGGATCCCTGGCCGTACTTCTACATGCTGGCTTAACAGACTTGGGCAGGGAAGAAGAAACCTTCAGAGGCAGAGTAGACACTTCAAACGGAAAGTTATATACTTTGTTAGTTCCATAATATTTTGTTAATAAACTTTCATATTTGTTACACTGAATTCTAGATCACTGCCTCACTTTTTTTTTTAATCATAAATTATCTTATTAATTGCCAGAGGGCATGTGAGTTCGCCAGAAACAGAAACAGAGAGAGAAAGAAAATGCACCCTAATGGCGCATGATCACACCACAATCCCACCTTCTCTATTTTTCCAACTTATTGGGATTTGGGGCACACAAACCCAGAATGTTTTTCAAGTCACTGGAATTTGAACCTCAGTCAGCCAGGTGAGATCTGAACCTCTTAACCACTACTAGGCTATGGGACCAACCCGATTGTCTTTTTTTTTTTGTCACAAATTTTATTTTAAAGAAGTGAGAACCTTTGAATGAACCGTATTTATTTTAATGCACTCTGTGATGTAACAAGCCAAGAAAAATAAATTTTTGGTTAAGGTGGAGAAAATGACGATAAAGTTGTAACTTTTTTCAATTTTCTTAACAAATATACATTTATAAATTATTTTTGTTTAAATTTTTTTTAGTGTTACAATATTAGAGATTAAAAGCAACATAGATTTGTTATAGAAACTTTTTTTTTGGAGGTTTTTTATTTTATTTTATTTTTTTATAGGGTGCTTGCGCTCGCCAGACAGACAGGGAGAGACAGAGAGATAGAAAGTGAGAAATCGCCCCCCAGGGGAATGGCCATGCCACAATCCCTTCTCCTCTATTCTCCTCTTGGGATCTTGGGCACGCATGCACACACGCCCAGTGTGCGTTTAAGCCACAGGGTCTGGGACTCAAACTGTGGTCAACTACATGGGAGTTCAGTGACATAGCCATTACGCTAACTGCTGGTCCCCCTTGTTATAGAAACTTTTGAAATTACAGAAAAATATAAAGAAGAAATAAAAATAATTTACAACTAATTTACTTAGAAGTAATCATTAACTTTTTGGTATAAATACATCTAAGACTTTTCTCTATTTTTAAAGTATATTTATTCCTTAGAGTGAGGGAAAGACAAACACTCTCATTGCATTCTGCAATCTTCCCTTCACTGCAACCTTTCCCAGCCAGTTAGTGTCATGGGCACACATGTGCACATGTCTGGCTCTGCACAGGACAAACCAGGAGTCAAACCCTGATCCTCCACATGGCTTTCGGTATTAGTGTTTGTACTGCTGCTGTGCTACCACAGCTGGGCCCACCTTTTTTGTTGAATGATAGTGTAACTTACATACAAAAAGGAATTAACTCTTATTTTTCTTCAATACTTTAAAGATATTCCTTTATTTTCCTATGGCATTTATTGCTGACATATTTATATAATATTTATTCCACTGTAGATAGTGATTTTTTCCCTCCATGATTGCTTTTAAGAATTCTTTGTGTTTGAAGTTCTGCATTTTACTATTAATACAATAAACCTTGTGTAGATTGTTTTTTTTTCTTAGGGTGTGTGGGCTCATCAGAGAAAGAATGAGACAGGGACAGTGAGCAAAAAGTGAGAAATCATCTCCCAAAGGGGATGGCCACACTGCAATCCCTTCTCCATTCTTCTCTCAGGATCTTGGGGATGCACAACATGCATCTGGGGGGATTTTTAAGCCACTGCATTCGGGTCTTGAACCATGGTTGGCTATGTGGGAGTTCAGTGATGTAACCATTCCATTTGTTGGCACCAATTGCTTTTAATTTATCTTGCAAGAAGGTAGCCACTGGTCAGCCCAGGGAAGAGCCTAAGAAGAAATCAATCCTACTATCACCTCAATCTAGGCCTTCTAGCCAGACCTGTGAGGGAATAAATCTCTGTTAACGGTCCCACTCTGTGGCATTATGGCAGACCCAACAAACCCATGCACATACTACAATATATTTTTTTCAGTGTGGTTTCTATTCATTTTTTGTTACTATTATTACTTATATTTTTATTGCCAGAGGGTGTGTACACTTGCCAGAGAGAGAGTGTGAGAGAAAGAGACATCACCCCTCAGTGAGGCCTGGTCATGCCACAATCCTCCTCCTTCCCTTTCTCTACTCTTTCAGGATCCTAGGCACACCTGCACATGTGCCTGGTATGCTTTTCAAGCTATCGGACTGAGATTCCAACTATGGCTAACCATGTAGGCTCTAGTTCACTATACAAAATACATAACTTCTATGTTATGGGGCCAGCCCTATCACTTTATTATTTTTTTTTTAAGAGTTTTTTTTTTTTTTTAAAATTTTTTTTTTTTTTTAAAATTTTTTTTTTTTTTTGCTATAGGGCATGTGCACTTGCTGGAGAGACACAGAGATATCTGTGAGAGGCAGAAAGCAAGAAATCACTCACCAGGGGGGATGGCCAAGCCACAGTCCCTTCTCCTCCATTCTCTTCTTGGGATTTTGGGCACGCATGTACATGCACCTGGCCTGAGTTTTAAGTTGCCAAGTCTAGGACTCAAACTGTGGTCGGCCTTGTGCATTATGCCGTCTGCTGGTCTCCTGTTGTTATTTTTAGTGGACAAATAATAACTGTACATGTATAGGGTACATTGGATACATGTATACAACGTGAAATGATCAAATCAGGAAAATTAGCATATTCATCACTTCATACATTCAGCACTTTTTCATGTTGGGGACATTCAAAGTCCTCTCTTCTAGATATTTAGAAATGTTCAGTAAATTGTTATATGTAGTTATCCAAGAGTGTTATTAAACACTAGAACTTGAAATACACCAGACACAGAAGGATACATACCGTATGTTCTCATTTATGTGTGGAAATAAAAAAGTTGATCTCACAGAAGTAGATAATAGAACAGTAGTTTCTACTAATTTAAAAAATTTCTTTATTTTTAATGTTGTTCAATTTATTTCGTAGTTCTTTTTGTTGTTGTTGTTGTTTTGTCCCAGTGCTATGTGTAGCCTGTTCATTTTATTGTAAATTAATCTCTCAGTGAAGCATTTAGGTAGTCAGTTTGTTTCTTGAGAGTCGTGTGTTCTAGAACAGCTTAAACAATAAAAATTAGGGGCCCGACGGTGGTGCAGCAGTTAAACATGGCACTGCAGTTAAACATGGCACTTTGCAAGGAAATTTCACATGGAATATTCCTGGATTAGTAAAGGTTCCCTGAGTATGCTGGGCACACACCTGCCTATGATCTAGGGCTGTCTGAGGCTGCGGTGGATCACGGTGTCATAAACCTGTTTGTGGTGCCCTTTCTCTCATTCATGGAAGAAATACATGAATAAACTTAAATTAATCCAGTAGACAAAAAATTAAATTTATTTTAATTTATATTACTTTAGATATTACCAAGTAAGAAATTTTTTATGTGATGGTTAGCTATATACATAAATATAAATACATTTTATAAAATTCTTTTGTAAGTTAAGGTTAATGTTCGTTTGCATCTAAGACAAAAATGAACACATTAGTCAACCTACATTTTGTTCTGATGATTCAGTGTTATCCATTTCTGAGCTCTGTGATACCTACAAGTTATATGTCTTCATGGTCTCTTTTAGCAAGTCGAAAATTAAGATTCATTTCTAAATTTGTCAGAAGAACACCTGAGTGATCGATTAAAGATGGGGTAGAATCTTGTTTTTAACTCTATTTAATACCTGCTGTTAAAAAACCCACCCATTTTAATTTGGTTAAAAATACTTTCAGAATCTTAGAACAAACCTTAGGAAGAACATCAGCGCTGGAAGTATTGTAACAGAAAGGTTTCAGTTCAGTGTCTTCTTTTAACATAATAAAATAAGATAATATATATATATATAGTGCCAGAGAGAGTGAAAAAAAGAGACAGCACCCCTCAGTGGGGCCTGGTCATGCCAAAGTCCTCTTTCTTGTGTAACTATATTTATATTACAGATTTTTTTTTTTTTTGGTTACATTCCTGGCAGCATCTAGAAAAATGGATCTTAGATATGTACGTTTGTATTATTTAACCCTTGGGTTAAAACTACTGCTTACAGGGGCCAGCAGATGACATAATGGGGGACTCCCACATAGTTGACCACAGTTCAAGTGCCGGACCTGGCAGCTTTAAACTCACATTGGGCATGTGTGTGTATATGTTCAAAATCCCGAGAGGAGAATGGAGGGGAGGGGATTGGCCACCGTCCACTGAGGGCTGATTTCTCGATTTCTGTCTCTTTGTATTTCTAGCAAGCACACATGCCCTACAGCAAAAATCTCTCTCAAAAATACAAACAACAATTAAAACAAAATCTACTGCTCACAGAAATAGAAGAGTATAACTATAAGGTTTAGTTTATGTAAGTATATATGACACATATTTTTCAAATTTTCAGGACTGAATTTGGAAATGTCGTAATTTATGATAACATTTATATGGGAGCATTTTATTTTTTTCTTCAAGGAAGCTGTTGTTAAATTGCCACAAATGAGAAAAAAAATTTAGACTTGAGGAAGCATGGGTCGTAGTGAATGGAAACTTCTAGAAAGAATTGTATTAACTATTTAACAATTTTTACCAATGGAAATTGCATAAAGATAGGAAGAGGTTCCTGTGAATGATAGTTTATATGTTTCAGATATTTTTCAAGATTTTGTTTATGTGATTGCTAAATGAATACATGAAAGAAAAACCACTACTTTTTAATGATAAATAACTTGTTCTTATGAGAGTCTAAGTTGGGGAGAAGAATAACTGTCATGTCTGAGTGCAGCTCCACTTGACAGGTAAGTGACTATGTACAGGAGTTTTTAAAAAGCATTAGAAAGTCCTCTCAGTGCTCAAGGGGCAACAATGTCATATTTCATTAAGTGATTTTACTTTGGTCACGAGAGAAGGTAGAGGCAGTAATTGTGTGGGATATTTCCTGACTGCTTTGGTTTGGATAATGGTTTGTCTGAGAGGTTCATATTATGAAAGCGTGGTCCCCAGTACATTGGTGTTGAGAGGTGGTAAGATCTTGAGGTGGTCGTGTTTAGTAGGTAGTGCTTGGGTCGTGAGGGCACTGCCCTCTTAAATGGATTCGTGCTATCTTGAGAGAGGGAATGAGCTCTCATTCCCACAAGAGAGGGTTCCTTCCCATGACGGTTGGTTGGTATAAATGTAAGCGCTCCCCTCAGATCTGTCGCCCTCTGCATGGGCCCACTGACTTTTCAGCTTCTGTCTGCCATGTTGTGATGCACCAGAGGCTGGCAGGATCTGGCTCCAGAAATTTGAGCCAGAATTATTTATATATGTAATTTTTTTCTTTTTTTCTTTTATGGGAGAGAGAAGTAGAGACACAAGGAGAGAGAGAGAAAGACAAGCATCTTCAACGGGATTTCACACTGCAGTCTTTGCTGTCAACCTTGCCAGACATCCAGGATCACGGGCATGTGTCCCTGGCATTCATAGATCAACTGAGGAACTGAACCCACAAAATCTTCCATTTGGATCCAGCATCATTTGGGCAGTGTGTTACCCATTGTGTTTCCCAGTGTGCACCACTGAGTTGGCTAACCAATATTCGTTAGAAAGTTCCCTGTCTCAGGTGTTTCTAACTAGACACTGGCTCTTCTCCTAGTACTAATATGATAGCACGTTAAATCCCATATTTTATTATTTGTTTCTGATAAAACATTTACAAAGTGGTATAACTATGTTTCTTTCAATTTCCTATTCATATTTCTGGGATAGGGTTTCAGAACTTGCTACTTGAGCATATGTTGATATTATTCATTGCTTTTTCATCTCTGCGCTCAATCCAGACCCCAGCAGAATGGGAAGCAGGCCGACAGGCAGTTTTGCAGTTTTGCAGTTTTGCTTTCCTGATAACTCATTTGTATTTGAAATTTAGTTTTGGTTTCATAAATATGAGACCCAGAAGCTCTCTACTGCTACATTTTCTTTAACTGCAATGTCACTCCACATTCCACAGTGCATTGTGCTCATGGCTGATGTATCTGTCCTTCGACAAAGACTGGTTGATATCTGTGAAAGCACCGTAAGGTTTGGGTATTGGAGATTTCAGTTCTGACTTACAAGATTCCAACCAGATCAATGACCTCTTTTAATTTAAATACATTTATTTTTCTGAACAGGGCTCCTCTGTTAGGGATTTCTGTTTGTGGCTTTTTAAGCCACTGAGAAAGTCAAAGCTCTTGTTAGGGAATTCTGGCTCCATAGAACCTGTGTCTCTATTTCCCCAAATAATTATTATTAATTATCATTCTTATTTTGATTTCTGCCTAAGATTCATTCTCAAATGGCAGTCTGAAATAATGAACCTTCAGTTAAGAGCTTAGAGCTTGAAAATCTCTTTTAACTTCTTTATCAGTGGCATTTCTGACACCTAAAGAAACAGATTTTGGAAGAAAAGTTATTAATTTATTTCTGCTGGGAGAGAGAGGCAGGCAGACATCCCCAACAAGGCCTTTGTATTATGATTCACCCCAGCCACAGCCACCTTGGATCGTGAGTGTTCCCTGTGTGTAAGGGGAGGCACTTGGTCATGAACCTGAAGTGGCTCCAGCTGCATGGCCTCTGTGCCACTCTCTTGCTCCAGAAATAGATGTTTATTTCTGTGTTATTTTTATGAACCTAAATGCACTGTGTTTTAAGGCCATTACTCTATTCATGTACTCATTGTCAGATAGCCTTTTAGGCTATATCTCCACAATTGGAAACATGCCCTTTGGTAAGATTTAAACCAGTCCATAAATCAAAACCAACATTTTCTGAAGTGGGAACTGAGCTGCCTCAGGAAATATTAATTATGAGGAAATTGATTATGAAGCCCCCGGAACTCTAAAGAGGTAATTCTTGGGATACAGACTGTTAGCACAATAGTTCAGCATCCCTCAGTCCAGAACACTGTCATTCCTGACAGCTGTTAAACTTACGTTTGCTTTTGACCCATGTGAGAAATGTGAATGAACACAGGAACTGAGGGTCAAGTGAACCTGATGTCTTTTCTCCCACAGTTTCAGAAATTATAATCTACACCACTTTATTACCTAGAAATGACTTCAAGGTAACTCCACATTTTCTTTTAAAATACCACCATGGGACATTTCACTATCCTCTGGAGTTTTAGAAGAAGATGAAATTGAGCAGGACTGGTATTTAATCTAAAAGGAGAGAACATTTAGAAAATGATCTTGTATTTAACGTTTTCATACCTCATACTGCAAAATAATTTATATAACTTATGATATCACAGTCCATTCCTCTGAAGTGTATATGGTTAATAGGATTTGCGTGCCTCTTTAATTCATTAAAATTAACTAGGACTTAATGTGCTGGATCTTTCATCCAAGGATCTCAAAGCATCTCGCTTCTCTATATTAGCTCATTATTTTTTCACTGTGTCCCTGTGAGGTAGTTGTTAAGTATTATTCCTTATTTTACAAATGAGGTACAAATGAAGCTGAGAGAGGCTTAAGAGACTTGCCCAAAGTCCCAGAGCAAGTTAATAGCAGAAAAGCAATAAAAGCACAGTCTCCTGATTTGAGATATTTTCCAGCCTATCCTCAGTATATATTCTAATTCCTCTCTAAAATGCTACATCGTCCATATAAATTAGTGTATTACTATATACCATTGCTCAAGGAAATTAAAATAGACTTAAGAGGAATTCAATAAAATATTTCTCTCTATTATACTTTTATTAGGTTTTCAGGGAAGTGTGTATAATCAGGAAGACCTCCTTGTACATTAGTCGGTATTTCCTTTGTCCAGTCGTGGAAGGAGCACTGAAAGTGGGCTTCAGAGACACTCAAGGGGACTATGGCAACTGCACACATGCTTGGAATCAGTCAGGATTCTCTCATTGATGGAGAATCTTGCAAGCTCAGAGTTTTTTTTCTGTTAATTGTCAAGTTACACATCTTTTATATTCACTGAATCATAAAGTCACAGGAATGTTAGTGTTATTAGGCACTTTTGGATTTACTGACTGTAACTTGAAAAAAAATCATCATCAACAGTCTCCATTTGAGATCTTTGGGAGATGGAAGGCATCTCTTCGCAAGAAACTTAATTCCACTGAGGAATAATTGTAATAGCAGATCCACAGTGCTTATTATAGTTATTTTTGGTTATTACATATGTGTGTGTCTATGTATGTATAGATAAATACATACATATATATATATATATATATTGTCACAATTATTGGTTATTACATGATCAGTTATTATTATATATATGTGAGTGTATTGATCTGACATTTATGTATAGTCTCTCTCTATATATGTGTGTGTGTGTGTGTGTGTGTGTGTGTATGCATGTGTATACTCATAAAATACAATAGTCTCTGATCTCAAGAACTTTGGCCAAGTTACTTTATTTCTAAACTTTAGTTTCCTCCTTTATATAATGAGGCATTGGCTTGTTTTGAGAATTAGATAGTCAAATACGAAGCCCTTAGGAAAGATCTTGCTATATAATGCATTCAATAAATGTTAGTTCTTATTATCTATGAACAGGATGAGAAAGAGTGAGAGAATATTTATTATTGCATCTCCTTATTTTGTTTCTATCCTATGCCTTAAATCAGGCCGTTATTTCTCATTTGAATGGCTACATTAGTCTCTAAATATGTTTCTCTGTTTCCATGCTCAGCCTTTGCAATCCATTTTTCCACATTAAATGAAATAAAATACAAGTCTGGGCATGCTGATCATCATCTTAAAGTTCATCACTCCTTGAATAGTTTCTATGATCGACAGTACCCCTCATAGTCCAGCCCATGGCTGTTCTTTCCAGCTTATTTGCACCATGCATATCCCCTGGCTTTACACTCCAACTGCTGAATAGTGTGCCAGCTTTCCGGGCTCAGCTAGACCTGCAGCTTCCCAGGTCTGGCCTGGGCCCTCATTCTACTTTCTTGTCTTAGCTGAGGCACACATGGCATCCATCCAACCCAGTTTCATTTCCTATCCTCAGGCTTTGTTCTATGTATCTTTCAAGGTTCCATTTCTATGCCTCCTCCAGAAAGTCTTCCTTGATCCTTCAGGTGCTCTCAGAAAACGTTTATTCTTGTCCTACTTACCTAACACGTTCAATTATGATAACTTTTTTGTCCCTCTTTACTTTTAACTGAAGAGTCTCAAAGTCAAGGACTGTTAGTCTTGTTTCCTGGTCCAAGGTCCAATTCTTGGCACGTGGTAGATGCTCAATAAATAGATACCAAGTGAATAACAATACATATCAGTTGGAACAAAGGTAAAGAATTGGTTCAGACAAAAAGTATGAGGAAAGTTATAAAAAGCAGAGACCATCCCTGATGATATAGGCAGAGATAGAATTATAGGAGTGGTAGAACTTGAGCTAGTCTTTTTCCTGGTCTTTCTGGCATAAAAACATTCGAATAAACCACTAGGGCATCAGGTAGTCAAACTGTAGCTTTTGTGTCAGAACGTAATCCCAACTCTACCACTTCCTGGCTGTAAGATGTTATACATCTGTAAAATGGATATTATAATAACACCTACTTTGCAGGCATTTTGAGAGGATTTTATATTACCAAGTAAAGTACTTGGCATGGTGCCTGGCACATAATGGCAACGCAACAACTGGTGTTTATTACACTTGTAATTATCACTCGTACTATAGTCCGCAGCTCAATTCAACAAATCCTTAACTCTTTCCGGGACAGATTAAGTAGATGTAAGCTCTTTTCCTAAACCTGATGAGTGGAAACACACATATCCCTGGTGTATACATTAGACTAGAGTTGGGGTTCAGGATTAAGAGGAAAACCCTTGAGAGGTGGTGAAAGATGTGAGGAGCACATGGGAAGGAAATGAAAGAAAAACCAAACAAAACACAACTGCGTTTTCTCAGGCAGTTACTTATAGTTCAGATACTTTATCTTTTAAAATTCTAGTCTTCTCATAAGAATGTTTTTATGGGACCAGCAGATGGTGTGGCAGTTACATTGTTGGACTCCCAGGTAGTTGATCGCTGTTCGAGTCCTGGCGGTTTGAGTCTTGGACCTGGCAGCTTGAAACTCACTCCAGATGCATATACGTGCTTGCTCAAAATCCTGAGAGGAGAATGGAGAAGAAGGGATTGCAGTATGACCATCCTCCCTGGGGGATTGGTTCTCACTTTCTGTCTCTCTCTGTTTCTCTGGCAAGCCCATGTTCCCTTTTGCGAATATCTCTCTCTAAAAAAAGAGAAAAGAATGTTTTTGTGAGAATAGAGTTTAAAATATTTCAATATTTTTAACCTGCTGAGCCAGAAACCACCTGAGTCCATTGAAAGTCCTATAAATGTCTTTTTGCATGTGGTTATAATAATGAAAAATGCAAAATTGCATGAATATGCTTGATTTTTATTGAAGAGAAACAATTTTGAAAAACTCTCATGCAAATAAACAACAACAGTAACAGAACAGTAGTAAAGTCCAGGATTTGGGATATTAGCAATAGTTGCATAGTCAAACATTTCATGGAGTGTTTTTTTCCTCTATCTTGTAATGCATATTTTAGCCACTTTTTTTCTCCAACGAATTGGGAGGCTTCTAATTATTCCTTTCTTATGGTAAATATACACAGAGATGCTCAAGGGAGATTATGTTTTGCATTTACTTATCCAACACATTATGTTTGCTAGAAAATGGTCTTTGTTGGGATGAGGGTTGTAGAAGAAATAAACTTAAAAATTTTTTTTTTTTTGCCAGAGGGAGCATGCACTTGCAGGAGAGAGGCAGAAATAATATTAAATATACACAGAGATGCTCAAGGGAGATTATGTTTTGCATTTACTTATCCAACACATTATGTTTGTTACCCCCTCACCCCCCACCCCATAGGGAATTGTAATGCTCCAATCCCTTCTCTTCCATTTCTCCCTCCTGTTGGGATTTTGGGCATATAGGCACACATACCTAGCATGTTTTCCAAGCTGCTGGATCTAGGACTCTAACTGTTCAATCAGCCTTGTGGGATTCAGCTCCCTTAACCACCCAGCTACAGGCTGGTGGTGTACTCACTGTGTGGCAAGACCATTGTAAAGACATCACATGTGTTATCTCACTTAATCCAAAGAGCAAGCCTGTTGAATATTAGTACCCCTATTATAAGTGAGAAAATTGAGTCTTCAGAAAGTAAATGATTTCCTGAAGGTTGCACATTTGTGAAATTGTCCTTTAAACTCTAATTTTGTAATTTGTGGTTTTCTCCCAACTAGACACTTTTTACGAAATCTAGTACCCTCTGCAGTCTGTGTTAGACTTCTTAGCGTTTGCACAGAGACTGACATTACTATTGATATTATTGGGTAAATTGGAACTATCAACTCATACTTTCTGAAGAGTTTTAATCACCTTCAAAGAATGAAGGCATGTATGTAGTTAGTTGTTTTTTTCATTACTTAATACTGGCTAGTGATTCCAACTTATATGATCTGTGAAATACTAAATGACCAGAACTCACAGGCTGTAAGAAAACAGACTGAACCCCAAACACTAATGAAACAACAATAGTAATACAATAAATAGCCAGATTATAAAACCTTGGGGCCAGCAAGTGGCATAGTGGTTGGGGCATTGGGCTCCCACATGGCTGACTTCGTTTAAGTCCTGGGCCTGGCAGCTTGCTTTCTCACTTCCCCTCCTTTTCTCTCTGTCACTCTCTGGTGAATTAAAATAATAATAATAATGATAAATAAAAATTAAATAAATAATTAAAAAAAAAACTCTGTGAATTTTACAAGTAACCTCTGAAAATTCCTTCTCCTTTAGCTCTGTCTCTAAATATTTGAGCACATATGTTCTCCGGATAGTTTTCATAATTCCTATACGAGTGACAAGAAAGCTTATAGAACTTTGTCTCAGTACTTTGTATTATTACTAGGCTTATAAACTGAGCTGGATATGCACCTCAGACTTAGATATTGTAGACTTTAATTTGAAATGAAGGTAATATTAAAACAACAATAGAAGAGCCAGCAGATGGCATGGTGGTTAAAGCACTGGATTCCCAAATAGAAGACCAAGGTTCTAGTCCCAGACATAGATCCTTGAAAAATCACTCTGGGCGCATGTGCGTGTGTGATGAAAATCCCAGGAGGAGAAGGGATTGTGACATGGACATCCCCCCTCAGGGGATGATCTTTCCCCTCTCACTGTCTCTCTCTGTCTGTCTCTGGCAAGTGCACACACTATATGGCAAAAAACAAACAAAAACTTAAAAACAGAAATCTTCTGTTGATTTCTTTTTTTTCTAAGAATTATCTTTATTTTTAACTTTATTTATTATTATTATCATTATTATTTTCCAGTTAAGAGAGACAGAGAGAGAGGAAGTGAGAAAGCAAGCCACCAGGTCCGAGACTTGAACCGTGGTTGGCCATGTGGGAGTCCAGTGCCCCTATCCACCATGCCACCTGCTGGGCCATGTTGATTTCTTCTTGATTATAAAAGTAGTATAAACTTTGGCACCAGCAGATGGCATAATGGTTATGTGGCTGGACTCCCACGTAGCTGATCATGACTGGAGTCCTGGTCCCAGCGGCTTAAAACTTATGCCAGGGACATGTACATGTGAGCCCAAAATCCTGAGAGGAGAATGGAGGAGAAGGGATGTGGCAGGGCCATTCCCCTGGGTGTGTGTGTGTGTGGGGGTGACTTCTCGCATACTTTTTCTCTGGTGAACACACGTCCTATAACAAAAATATTTCAACAACAACAACAAAAAGTAATATAAACCTACTTTAGAGAAAATATAAAGTAATAAAAACATTTATAAAAAAATAAAAATTATCCAGGATTCTGTTACCCAGGCTGAATACTATTAATGTTCAAATGCATTTTCTCACAGTGATTTTAGCATATAATATGCTATTTAAAATAGACATTATATTCTATATAAAATATACAATTTTATATCCTTTTTCATGAAAAGTTAATGTATCCATTTTGACTAAAATGTATCATTACAATTTCTAATATTTTTTGCCATAGGGTGTGTGGCCTAATCAGATAAAGAGATGGAGAGGAAAAGTGAGAAATCATCCCACAGAGGGATGGCCATGCCACAATCCTGAGATATTCAGGCATGAACACACATGTGCCGAGCATGACTTTTAAGCCTCCAGGTCTAGGACTCAGACTGTGGTTAGTCATGTGGGAGTCCAGCACCTTGAGCATTACACCACTGCTGGCCCCTCATTGCTACTTTTTATAAACATTCTCTTAAGTGGTTTAGAAATACCAAATGTGGTAGATATCTATGAAATTTTTTTTACCCAGCGTCATCCTTTCTCCTGTTCTGCATCATGGTTACTACAGCAGCAGCCATGTTCTTGTATAATCACATCTTACTAGCTATCCTCAGTTGGATCTGAGGAGGACATTTGACTAAGAGTTTGTTGAACTGCTTCCTCAGACATATTTTTTATCTTGAGACCTCGATTGCTGAAGCCCTGGGAACTATCTATCTATGGTCTTATTTGCTGGTCTGAGGGAGAGAAAATGCAGAGAGCAGATATGAGAGTCAGAAAAAATACCCAACCAATCCCTGTAGTCTAGCTGTTCTTGGGCTCAACCTCATCATTGGCCTTCCCATGATTCATTTGTTCAATTTTTCTTTGGATGCCTTGAGCCAATGAATTCTCCTGTTGAAGCTAGTTTGAGGTGCATTTCTGTGTCTGTCTTCCCTTCTCTTCCCTTCCCCTTCCTTCCTTCCTTCCTTCCTTCTTTCCTTCCTTCCTTCCTTCCTTCCCTCCTTCCTGCCTTCTTTCCCTCCTTCCTTCCTTTTTTCTTTTCTTTTCTCTCTTGTTTTCTTTCTTTTTCTTCTTTCTTTACTCTCTTTTCTTTCTCTCTTTCTCTCTCCCTTCCTCCCCCTCCCTCTCTCCTTCCTTCCTTCCTTCCTTCCTTCCTTCCTTCCTTCCTTCCTTCCTTCCTTCCTAACTTTTTCTTTCTTTTGTGTATGAACAGGAGGCTGAATTTGGTTCAGAATGAGGATATCTTCTTTCTTCTTTTGAGTTTCTTAGTTTCTGCTTGAAGATCTCTACTTCATACTCTCAATACATACCCTGACCTGATACTGAGTTCCTATTACTCCTTACTGAGTTGGAACAAATTATCAATTCTTGTTAAAGAAGCCATTTTTCTTCTTGCTTCTTCCTTTGCACTCCTGGTTTTTCTCATTCCTCTCAAGTTCTAAACATAAGGAGGTCTATCTGAAATCTGTCATATCTCATTTTCATCTTCACCACCACCATTGTCTCTGACATTAACATGTACTGAGTGCTTGTCTTGGGCCTGGCATGAATTAGGCACTGATAAGTATTTTTTCATTTAATTTCTACTAAAATGTCCCATAGGCAATATTGTTTCTACTATTACTACTACTACTATTACAACTTTACTAGCATTCTTATTGACATGTCATTGTTCTTATTCTCTCCATTTTCTCTCTCATATGAGGAAACCACACCATACAGAAGTTAACTACCTTTTCTGACCTTTTCCCAGGTTGTATGCTTAATAAGTGGTAGAGCCCAGATTTAAGTCTAATTTTGACTGCTCCCAAATCCCATGATTGCACCTATTCTAATATTACTGCTTACCACAGATTCTGGGATAGACATGGTTCTCTCTGCTGCATAGGGCAAGAGCGGGAGCTGAGAAGACTGTTAGCATATGCCTATAATCTTAGCTAACTGGGAGGCTGGGGCAAAGGATTGTAACAGTGAGACCCTGTCAAAACACCTACCCCTTTGCCCTCCCCCTCCTCTTCTCGTGCTCTCTTTCATGAGAAAACAAAACAAAACAAAAACAACAGTACAACAATGAAAGTAATGCAAATCTTAAAAATACAGTATAACAACTATTTACTGGCATTTCCAATGTATTAGATATTAAAAGTAATCAAGCAATAATTTAAAGTATACAGGAGGATGTGCATAGGTTATGTGCAAACATAATGAGTATTTGAACAAATATAAAGTATTTGAACATCTACAGATCTGGGTATCTACAGAAGGTCTTGAATCAAATCCCATGTAATTATCAAGGGCGACTAAAGGTTTAAGCTACACGTATCTTTGTATTTAAAATGAGTTTATTTTTTTATTTTTTATTTTTTTTTTTACATAACATGTAGTGGGTCTTGTATTTTGATCTGCTCTGATAGACTTTGTGTTTTAGTTGGTATTTTTAGATTATTGATGTTTAAAGTGACTATTGACATAGATTAATATCTGCTATATTTGTTACTCCTCTATTTGTTGCCTTTGTTCTTTGTTTCTAGTTTGTCTTCTACCCTGTGTGTGTGTTTAATGTGTGGTTTAAGTTGAAAATTTTATGTGATTCCACATTCTGTCCTTTCTTAGCATATCAATTATGCTGCTTCTTTTACTTTTCTTAGCGATTAGCCTATAGTTTGCAATATACATTAAAAAGTTACCCCAGTTCACCTTCAAATAACGCTAAATCACTTCAGGGGTAGTGCAAGTACCTTATAAAAACAAAATATTTCTAATTTTCATATTCTGTCTTTATATTATTGCTGTTATTTATTTTACGTATGTGAAGGCATGTTTAAGCATATATAATTAAATACTTTGATGCTATAATATTACTTTGAAACAACTGCAACCTGTCAGATTAATTCAGAATAGGGAAAATAAAAATTTTAATTTTATCTTTATTCTTTTTCTTCTCTGATGTTATTCCTCTCTTTGTATAGATTCATGTTTCTGACCTATATACTTTTTTTTCTCTCTAAAGAACTTTTGACTATAGAATTCTAGGTTGTTTTTTTCTCTCACATTTTAAATATTTTGATAATTTTCTTTTTGTTTGTATGATTTCTAGGGAGCAGTCAAATGTAATTCTCATCTTTGTTCCTCCATAGGGAAATTGTTTTCTTCTTTTGGCTTCTTTCAGAATATTTTTCTTTATATTTGATTTTCTGCCATTTGTATAGGATATGAGTAAATGCAGAGTTTTTTAAATTTATTTTTTATTTATTTTTTATTTATCCTCTCTGGTGGTATCTGAATTTCCTGGATTTGTGGTTTGTTGTCTCATTAGTTTGGGAAAATTCTCAGTCATTACTGTTTCAAATATCGATTCTGTTTCTTTCTTTGTTTCTTCTTTTGGTATTCTTATGACACATGTTACACTTTTTGTAGTTTCCCATTATTCTTGAATGTTTTGTTTTTATTTTTGTTGTTTTAGTTTTTCAGTCTGTCTTCTCTTTAACTTTCCATTTTAGAAGAAAAAATACCCAACCAATCCCTGTAGTCTAGCTGTTCTTGGGCTCAACCTCATCATTGGCCTTCCCATGATTCATTTGTTCAATTTTTCTTTGGATGCCTTGAGCCAATGAATTCTCCTGTTGAAGCTAGTTTGAGGTGCATTTCTGTGTCTGTCTTCCCTTCTCTTCCCTTCCCCTTCCTTCCTTCCTTCCTTCCTTCTTTCCTTCCTTCCTTCCTTCCTTCCCTCCTTCCTGCCTTCTTTCCCTCCTTCCTTCCTTTTTTCTTTTCTTTTCTCTCTTGTTTTCTTTCTTTTTCTTCTTTCTTTACTCTCTTTTCTTTCTCTCTTTCTCTCTCCCTTCCTCCCCCTCCCTCTCTCCTTCCTTCCTTCCTTCCTTCCTTCCTTCCTTCCTTCCTTCCTTCCTTCCTTCCTAACTTTTTCTTTCTTTTGTGTATGAACAGGAGGCTGAATTTGGTTCAGAATGAGGATATCTTCTTTCTTCTTTTGAGTTTCTTAGTTTCTGCTTGAAGATCTCTACTTCATACTCTCAATACATACCCTGACCTGATACTGAGTTCCTATTACTCCTTACTGAGTTGGAACAAATTATCAATTCTTGTTAAAGAAGCCATTTTTCTTCTTGCTTCTTCCTTTGCACTCCTGGTTTTTCTCATTCCTCTCAAGTTCTAAACATAAGGAGGTCTATCTGAAATCTGTCATATCTCATTTTCATCTTCACCACCACCATTGTCTCTGACATTAACATGTACTGAGTGCTTGTCTTGGGCCTGGCATGAATTAGGCACTGATAAGTATTTTTTCATTTAATTTCTACTAAAATGTCCCATAGGCAATATTGTTTCTACTATTACTACTACTACTATTACAACTTTACTAGCATTCTTATTGACATGTCATTGTTCTTATTCTCTCCATTTTCTCTCTCATATGAGGAAACCACACCATACAGAAGTTAACTACCTTTTCTGACCTTTTCCCAGGTTGTATGCTTAATAAGTGGTAGAGCCCAGATTTAAGTCTAATTTTGACTGCTCCCAAATCCCATGATTGCACCTATTCTAATATTACTGCTTACCACAGATTCTGGGATAGACATGGTTCTCTCTGCTGCATAGGGCAAGAGCGGGAGCTGAGAAGACTGTTAGCATATGCCTATAATCTTAGCTAACTGGGAGGCTGGGGCAAAGGATTGTAACAGTGAGACCCTGTCAAAACACCTACCCCTTTGCCCTCCCCCTCCTCTTCTCGTGCTCTCTTTCATGAGAAAACAAAACAAAACAAAAACAACAGTACAACAATGAAAGTAATGCAAATCTTAAAAATACAGTATAACAACTATTTACTGGCATTTCCAATGTATTAGATATTAAAAGTAATCAAGCAATAATTTAAAGTATACAGGAGGATGTGCATAGGTTATGTGCAAACATAATGAGTATTTGAACAAATATAAAGTATTTGAACATCTACAGATCTGGGTATCTACAGAAGGTCTTGAATCAAATCCCATGTAATTATCAAGGGCGACTAAAGGTTTAAGCTACACGTATCTTTGTATTTAAAATGAGTTTATTTTTTTATTTTTTATTTTTTTTTTTACATAACATGTAGTGGGTCTTGTATTTTGATCTGCTCTGATAGACTTTGTGTTTTAGTTGGTATTTTTAGATTATTGATGTTTAAAGTGACTATTGACATAGATTAATATCTGCTATATTTGTTACTCCTCTATTTGTTGCCTTTGTTCTTTGTTTCTAGTTTGTCTTCTACCCTGTGTGTGTGTTTAATGTGTGGTTTAAGTTGAAAATTTTATGTGATTCCACATTCTGTCCTTTCTTAGCATATCAATTATGCTGCTTCTTTTACTTTTCTTAGCGATTAGCCTATAGTTTGCAATATACATTAAAAAGTTACCCCAGTTCACCTTCAAATAACGCTAAATCACTTCAGGGGTAGTGCAAGTACCTTATAAAAACAAAATATTTCTAATTTTCATATTCTGTCTTTATATTATTGCTGTTATTTATTTTACGTATGTGAAGGCATGTTTAAGCATATATAATTAAATACTTTGATGCTATAATATTACTTTGAAACAACTGCAACCTGTCAGATTAATTCAGAATAGGGAAAATAAAAATTTTAATTTTATCTTTATTCTTTTTCTTCTCTGATGTTATTCCTCTCTTTGTATAGATTCATGTTTCTGACCTATATACTTTTTTTTCTCTCTAAAGAACTTTTGACTATAGAATTCTAGGTTGTTTTTTTCTCTCACATTTTAAATATTTTGATAATTTTCTTTTTGTTTGTATGATTTCTAGGGAGCAGTCAAATGTAATTCTCATCTTTGTTCCTCCATAGGGAAATTGTTTTCTTCTTTTGGCTTCTTTCAGAATATTTTTCTTTATATTTGATTTTCTGCCATTTGTATAGGATATGAGTAAATGCAGAGTTTTTTAAATTTATTTTTTATTTATTTTTTATTTATCCTCTCTGGTGGTATCTGAATTTCCTGGATTTGTGGTTTGTTGTCTCATTAGTTTGGGAAAATTCTCAGTCATTACTGTTTCAAATATCGATTCTGTTTCTTTCTTTGTTTCTTCTTTTGGTATTCTTATGACACATGTTACACTTTTTGTAGTTTCCCATTATTCTTGAATGTTTTGTTTTTATTTTTGTTGTTTTAGTTTTTCAGTCTGTCTTCTCTTTAACTTTCCATTTTAGAAGTTTCCTTTGACATAGTCTCAAAAAGAGAAAAAGTCAGAAATTTTTTTTCTCAGTTGTGTTGTTCTTCATTTCTGTTAGTGTTTTTGAACTCTAGTATTTAAAAATTATTCTAAGAATTTGTATGTTTTAATGCTCACTTACATTATTCCTCTGATATTTGCAATATGTTTACTTTTTCCATTAGGGCTCTTAGCATTTCAATTATACTTTTAAAATTACTGGTCTAACACTTTCAACATCCTTGCCATATGTGACTCAGGTTCCGATGCTTGTTAAGTCTGTTTAAAATGTGTTTTTGAGGGGCCAGATGGTGGTGTGGAGGTTAAAGTGTCTGGATCCCACATGGCTGACTGACAGCAGTTCGAATCCCACAATCAATCGCTTGAAAAACACACCAGGTTTCTGTGTGTGCAAGCCCCAAATCCTGAGAAGAAAACAGAAGATAGGCAATTGTGTCATGACCATCCTTCTTGGGAGGTGATCTCTCACTTTCTTGCTCTATCTGTCTCTCTCG
>NW_006205727.1:1821293-1822699 GCF_000334495.1 Tupaia belangeri chinensis
CTCCTTCTTGGGAGGTTATCCGTCGCTTTCGTGCTCTATCTGTCTCTCGCGGAAGAGCCCACACACCCCATAACAGAGGTTAAAATAATTATAATAAGGGGCTGGCAGGTGGCGTGGTGGTTGAGGTGCTGGATTCCCACATGACTGACCACAGTTCAAGTCCTGGACCTGGTGGCCCAAAAAGCACAACAAAAAAGTAGATAAATAAATAAAATTTTTTTTTTGAGAGATTTTTCGCTTTAGGGTGCGTGCGCTCGCCAGACAGACAGAGAGAGACATAGAGACAGAAAGTGAGAAATCACCCCCCAGGGGGGATGGTCACGCCGCAATCCCTTCTCCTCCATTCTCCTCTCGGGATCTTGGGCACGCACGCATACGTGCCCGGCGTGAGTTTTAAGCCACCGGGTCCAGGACGTGAACCGCTGTCAACTACGTGGGAGTCCAGCGACATAGTCATTATGCTAACTGCTGGTTCCCAATAAATGTTTTAAAAAAACTTTTAAAAATGTCTTCTGCTTTTTAGTATGTTTTGTAATTTTTTATTTGAAGACAGACATGATGTTTCTAGGTAGAAGGAACTGCTATAAATAGGTCTTTGATGATGCAGTGGTAAGATGTATGGGGCAAGGGCTAGATGATGTCACCATGCTACAATGTGACTTTCCTGGGAGGGACCCAGGTTTGCATTCAGAAACTTCTCTGAGTACACCAGGCATACACATACCTATGATTGAGGGCTGGCTGAACCTAGGGGTGGATTATGGTGATGAGACCCTATTGGAGGTACTATCTCTCTTTCTCTTTCTCTCTCTCTCTTGCTCATGGGAAAAATAAATAAACTTTAATAAAGAAAAAAAGCTGGAAAAACTAGGTATCTGCCTGCAGAAAGATGAAACTAGATACTCATCTTCCACCATTAACATAAATAAACTGAATATGTACCACATACCTAAACTTAAGGCCTCAAACTATAAAACCACTAGTGGGAAACTCTGTGAGACACTAGAGAAGGTAAAGACTTTTAAATAAGACCCCCAAAGCATAGACAATAATCCCCAAAACAAATGGGTTACATCAAATTAAGAAGTTTCTGCATAGCAAAAGACACAGTAATTGGTGTGAATTGACAACCCTCAGAATGGGAGAATATGCCTCAGATAAGGGACTGATAAACCAGAATACACAGGAAACTCAAGCGGCTTACCCCCCCCCCTAAAAAAAATATGATTAACCCAATGAAAAGATGGGAAAATGAGCTGAACAAAAAAACTCTCTAAGGAAGACACATAAACAGTCAAAAAGCATATGAAAAATCATCAACATCCCTCATCATAAGGGAGATGCAGATTAAAACCACAATGAGATACCACTTAACCCCTGTCAGAATGGCAAAGATTAAATATATA
>NW_006205727.1:1830862-1863204 GCF_000334495.1 Tupaia belangeri chinensis
CTCCTTCTTGGGAGGTTATCCGTCGCTTTCGTGCTCTATCTGTCTCTCGCGGAAGAGCCCACACACCCCATAACAGAGGTTAAAATAATTATAATAAGGGGCTGGCAGGTGGCGTGGTGGTTGAGGTGCTGGATTCCCACATGACTGACCACAGTTCAAGTCCTGGACCTGGTGGCCCAAAAAGCACAACAAAAAAGTAGATAAATAAATAAAATTTTTTTTTTGAGAGATTTTTCGCTTTAGGGTGCGTGCGCTCGCCAGACAGACAGAGAGAGACATAGAGACAGAAAGTGAGAAATCACCCCCCAGGGGGGATGGTCACGCCGCAATCCCTTCTCCTCCATTCTCCTCTCGGGATCTTGGGCACGCACGCATACGTGCCCGGCGTGAGTTTTAAGCCACCGGGTCCAGGACGTGAACCGCTGTCAACTACGTGGGAGTCCAGCGACATAGTCATTATGCTAACTGCTGGTTCCCAATAAATGTTTTAAAAAAACTTTTAAAAATGTCTTCTGCTTTTTAGTATGTTTTGTAATTTTTTATTTGAAGACAGACATGATGTTTCTAGGTAGAAGGAACTGCTATAAATAGGTCTTTGATGATGCAGTGGTAAGATGTATGGGGCAAGGGCTAGATGATGTCACCATGCTACAATGTGACTTTCCTGGGAGGGACCCAGGTTTGCATTCAGAAACTTCTCTGAGTACACCAGGCATACACATACCTATGATTGAGGGCTGGCTGAACCTAGGGGTGGATTATGGTGATGAGACCCTATTGGAGGTACTATCTCTCTTTCTCTTTCTCTCTCTCTCTTGCTCATGGGAAAAATAAATAAACTTTAATAAAGAAAAAAAGCTGGAAAAACTAGGTATCTGCCTGCAGAAAGATGAAACTAGATACTCATCTTCCACCATTAACATAAATAAACTGAATATGTACCACATACCTAAACTTAAGGCCTCAAACTATAAAACCACTAGTGGGAAACTCTGTGAGACACTAGAGAAGGTAAAGACTTTTAAATAAGACCCCCAAAGCATAGACAATAATCCCCAAAACAAATGGGTTACATCAAATTAAGAAGTTTCTGCATAGCAAAAGACACAGTAATTGGTGTGAATTGACAACCCTCAGAATGGGAGAATATGCCTCAGATAAGGGACTGATAAACCAGAATACACAGGAAACTCAAGCGGCTTACCCCCCCCCCTAAAAAAAATATGATTAACCCAATGAAAAGATGGGAAAATGAGCTGAACAAAAAAACTCTCTAAGGAAGACACATAAACAGTCAAAAAGCATATGAAAAATCATCAACATCCCTCATCATAAGGGAGATGCAGATTAAAACCACAATGAGATACCACTTAACCCCTGTCAGAATGGCAAAGATTAAATATATATACAAATTTACCCAAAGGACAGGAGAATGCTCAGTCAGAAAATTGCTTGCCCATCTATGTTTATTGTGGCATTATTCACAATTGCTAAGACATGGAACCAACCAAATGTTCATGAAGAGATGAGTGGATTGAAAAAGTGTAGCACATATACTCCATGGAATACTATTCAGCCATAAAAAACAACAAGACCCTGACATTTGATAGAAAGTGGATGGATATAGATTTATTGCTGAGTGAAGTAAGGCTATGAAATAGAGACATTGTATGTCTCCACTTAATATATACCAACTCTCCACACTCTGTGGTAGAGACTGAAATATTGGAGACAATAAAAGCATTGAAAATAGTTATGGACACTGGAGACAGTGTGGAAGGAGGGTGAGAGAGGGGAAGAGTGTAGGGGAGGAAATTAGGGAGAAAAATAGAGAATACATTTGTAGGACACAGAAATGGTTTATCACCTGTTGATGATTACATGTACAGTATTCTCACCTGGACTGATCTGAGGTGTGTTTCATGTTGGGTAAATTCTCTCTATGAGCTAAATGATATACAGCAATTGAATGTATTAAAAATAATAAAAAATAAATTTAATAAAAGAAAAAAATGTGTAGATAGCGGAAATGTTCTGTTACCCTACGATTAGGTCACAACCTTTGGGTGTGACTGTACCCCTGGAATGTGGACTTTACCTGTATTCCTTAGTATCCCAACACCACCACTTTAGGTGGGATAGAGTGGCTTGAGAGAGCTGGAAATGAGTATTCTCCTTTCTTCTGATACACAAGGCTTTGACAAAATCTTAGGAGGTTGAGTTCCTACAAAATAATTTTCTTTAAGGTCAAGCCTTGTGAAGAACACAATACTCTTGTGTATTTTAAATATTTCTTTTCTCTTCCCTCTGCTGAAAGCATTAGGGAATTTTTCTCTGACAGTCATTGTGAAGACCTGGGGGTAAAACTCAAAAGTGTGCGGGTTTCTCATGAGTGGGTTCCCTCTGGAATTTTTAATTCTCAGATTTGTTTACCCTAAGCTTTTATCAATGGCAGTACAGGTTTATCAATGGCAGTACAGGTTTTCCCTGGTTTCTGTGAAGGTTTCTGCTCACAGCTTTCTGCTTTGGTATGTTGTGATACTTGGTGCTTAATTTTTGTGTTGCTAACAGAAATACCTGACACTGGGTAAATTTAATACAATAGGTGTTTATTCTGACTCACAGTTTGGGTGATTGTGAAGTCCACAGGCATCACAAAATATCAGAAGGCAGAACTTTTAACAGAGCAGAGAATTGTCTGTGTGGCATTCCCTTTTCTTTGCTTCATTTCCTCTCTGTAAATACACATGGGAGGGCTGTCTTGATATCATTGCAGCCCAAGGCCCCACCCTAGAACACCATTGAAGAATTAAGTTTTCACTTAAGATAGAATGTCTAACATGGGTTTCGGGGGAGAGAGAGGGAAGACGGGGGGAGATCCTAATTCCAAAACATGAAACCTCGGGGTATAAACTGCTATCCAAACCACAGAGCTTGATATCTGCCTACTTGTCGGTACAATTTTTGGTGCAGTGATTTGCACTGTGATCGCACTTCACTGACAGGTCTAGGAAAAGTTGTTTTTTTCAGTTTGTTCAACTTTCTACTTGCTGTTAGTATGGGGTGGCAGCTTTTAAACTCCTTATACATTGTACTGGAAACTGGAAATAGAGAGAGGGTTTTATACTCAATGAACTTTTAAGGTAGCAGTCTAGAGACTCCCAAAATATTCAGACAAGAAGCCATTTTAATACTGAGGTGTGTCCTGGTGTGTTCAGGGAAGCCATGCTCTAAGTCCATCTCCTAGACTCCCCAAATTTTCAGATAAAGTAGGACGACCTCCGTCTTCTCTTTGTCTCTGGCTGTCTGTCTGTCTCACATTCTCTCTCCCTTTAATTTTGTAACTTTTTCTTTTTTATTTTTCAAGCATCTCTCCTCAGCTTGGGCCTTTTCTTTTACATGTTAATTTCAGAAGCCATTTTAAAGCTGAGGCGCGTCCTGGTATGTTCGTTTTTATTTTTTCTCTTTTTTGGTAGTATTTTCCTAATTTTTTTTCTTTTTGCTTATATATATATTTTTTCTTTTTTTTGGAGAGGTTTTTGCTATAGGGCACGTGCGCTTGCCAGACAGACAGAGAGAGACAGAGAGACAGAAAGCGAGAAATCACCCCCCAGGGGGGATGGCCACGCCGCAATCCCTTCTCCTCCATTCTCCTCTCGGGATCTTGGGCACGCATGTACACGTGCCTGGCATGAGTTTAAGCCACCGGGTCCGGGACTCGAACCTCTGTCAACTATGTGGGGGACCAGCGACATAACCATTATGCTAACTGCTGGTCCCTTTTTGCTTATATTTTTTAACCTTTCTTACTTTAAGCTTCACTCTCCACACACTTAATGTCTAGATAGGTCTTGGTGCATAGTAGCCAAGCATCTGAATTTTTTTAGAGTCATTGAAATTCTCAACACTTATTGAACCTCCTGCTTTGGCGAAGAAATTTCTTTCTATAAATCTAACTCTTAGTCTTACTGTTGATACCATGCTACTAAGCATTATAGAGAAGAGATTTTGTTACAGAATGACCAGAAACAACCACAGAGGAACAAGAAACATGAGAAACCAAGAAAATATCTCTTCCCTAAGGGAAAATAACAATACCTCATCATCTACAGACAGTGCAGTAGAATTCATGGAAAGGTCTGATAAAGACTTCAGAATATACCTAGTGACAAAATTAAACAAGATGCAATAGCTGAGAGATAATGAACTTTGAAAGATGCTAGAGAAAAGAGACGAGTTCCAGGAGGTGGTGAAGTTCTTTCATGATCTGAAAGAGGAAATACACACCATAAAAAAGAATCAAATGGAGCTTTTAGGGATGAAGGCTGCCCTTCAAGAAATCAAAATGTGCCTCAAAATTATTAAAAGAAGATTAGTCCATGCAGAAAATCGAATCTCAGATGTTGAAAGCAAAACCTCTGAGCTAGATAAAACAACCAAAGAAACTGAGAAAATAACCAAAAAAAAAAAAAAGAGAATACTATCCAAGAAATACTAGACAGCATTAAGTGCCCAAACATTCAGATAATTGGTATCCCAGAAGGTGAGGGAACTAATAAAGGCATAGATAATCTATTCCATGAAATCATGGGAGAAAACTTTCCAAATCTAAAGAGGCATTCAGATATTCAGACCCAAGAAATACAAAGGACCCCTAATAGAATCAACCCAAGAAGATCTTCTCCAAAGCACATCGTAGCCAGACTGGTCAAATCTACAGAAAAAGACAAGATACTAAAATTGGCAAGAGAGAAACATCAGGTTACTTATAAAGGCTATCCTATCACGCTAACCTCAGACCTCTCATCAGAAACAATGCGAGCAAGGAGAGAATGGGAAAATATATTCAAAGTGTTGAGTGAAAAACAGTTTCAACCAAGAAAACTATACCCAACATGATTATCTTTCATATGGAAAGAAAGAATAAAAACATTCTCAGATAAACAAGACCTGAACAAATTTGCCAGTAGCAGACCCACTCTTCAAGAACTTCCAAAAGGAGTGCTCAACCAGTAAAACTAAAGACACGTACAGAAATAAGAGAACAAAAGGCAACCAAGAAAACGGCCAATTTAATGCTAGGGATAAGAAATATCAGTAACAATGGAGAATGTTAACTTCCAGGATTTAAATGGAAAGATTAGACCACAAAAACACTGCATATTCAACAGAAGAGAGTTTGAACATAAGACTGAACTGGCGAAATAGAATTTTATGACTTTTGAGTAAAACATTACTGATTTTTTTATTATGCTTTATTTTTCCAATTTAAACAGTTTACTTTCTTTTGAGTTGTTGATAGGTTCAGCAATATGTTAATATATTTTTCTTGTTTGCTTCTTCAAATGGAAACATAAACTTTTCTTCCTTCCTGACCCCCCCTGGAATTGGAAAATATTTGGGAATATTCTTATTTTGTGGCAGAAGGGTTATTCATGTAAGTTCAATAATGTTTGTTGCATTGATTCAGAAATTAGAAATACTCATTTTTGGACAGGGTTTTGACTGGAATGTCATATCTGAAGATTAATCAGGAAACTATGGAACTAAGGTGGATCTCAAGTAAGCTAACAGAAGCTCTTAGAAGGATGGCCTGGTACCATAAATAGTCCTGCCTGCAAAGAGGATTAGAGAAGATACATGAGAGCATTTATAACATGAAATAACCTGGACTTTTCCAGCCCAGCATTGGGCTGGAAAATCAGTAGAGATTGCAAAAGAGCAACCACACCAGAGGAGTATTTTGAGAAAGACTTGGAAGGACGAAAAAGAGACTGATCTTTGCTAGCAGAAGGTATATCACAGAATACTTGGGCAGGGCTGAATTGAGAAGGTTTATGTGTGACTAGTGTGCTGGGCATTTGCTTTTCAGCAATTTGCATAGTTGACATGTACATATTTTCTCAAAAAATATTTAAAACCATATTGTTTCTGTTGTTATAGAGTCACAAACAAAAATTATACAAAATAATAGGAAATATTTTGAACATTATCTTTAAAATTCAGTATTTTGAAATTTTGAAAGTTGTTTATTGACTGTCAAGAACTATGGAGTATGAGTTAACATTTTCTTATATATAACATAAATGTTTGTGGAAAAATGTAAAAAAAAATTAAAAAATGAAAAAAAGGTGCTGTCTAGGGAGAACAATAGACACCTCAAATATAGTTATGGGCCTTAGAGAAAGGAAGATGCTTGTTTTCCTCACTGTGTGAATCCTGGGAGGTGGCACGCCATGTTCAGAAGGCCCTCATCTGCCCATAGCAGAGGAGCAGTAGAGCAGAAGCAGATGCAGATGCAGGTAGTCGGCAGAGGCATACAGTTGGGCCAAGGCAAGCTCACAAAGTGAACTTAGTGGTGCAGAGAATAACTGCACCATTTTTCCCCTTGCCGCTGAGACTGGTATGCCCATAGTGCCGTAGTAGATTTGAGGAGGTCTTGGGATTGAAATGGGAAGGATCAGAGAATGAAAAGATGAGGAAGGTGAGGCCCACAATGCACAGATGATGAAGACCTCGGGCTGCTGAGATACTGATTTATTGTGAATAATGTAGTTTCTTTTCCCAGACAGACTATGAACTCGCGGTAGAAAAATCCAGGATGGGGCCTGGCAATTTCTAACAAGTTGCCAGGTGATTCTGATATTCTTGGCTCCAGGATAGCACTTTGAAAACCACGTCAGTGTATCACCGCCAACTTTCTACCTTACATTATTTGGTTAAGTGTAAGAAGGTCTATGCATGATCAAAAGATGTGTTACGGTACCCAATCCATCAGGTTGTGTACTTCTCCATACATTATGGTTAATCATCTAGATACAGCAGGGGAAATGGACACTTTCCCTCCATATTTCAGTTATTACTATTCACTACTTTGTCTTATTGTTGTGCTTTTATGTTGGCACTTTTCTTTTTTCCTCATCTTCTTTGTTCTCCTTACTCTGATCTTTCCTTAGAACCTCTATTTTTTTTTTTTTGTATTGTGTTTTTGTCATGTCCTGTGATGAGTAGGTGAAAATAATGTAATTTAATTAAGCTAAAAGTAAATTACCTTGGATCTAGCCTGAGAAAGCATAAAGCCAGCTGTAATTCCTATTATAGCCTCACTTTCGAAGTTTTGTTTGTTCAGAAACATCTGAAACACCTTAGCAGCTCAGTTCAGGGGGAAAAAATTGGAGACTAAACTGATAGTGTAGAAATGAGAGATTTGAGATTTTGGACACAAATGATGAAGTTACATGGATTTTTTTTTTTTCTTTTTGGTTGTTATTACTCTATTACTGGCTATAGCACCTATCTAGGAATAAGGTCGCATCTAAAAGAGGAAGCTGGACTTTAAACAGAAAGAAAAGAAAAAGAAAGTTTAAATAATAATAAAAATAAACTGTCAAATTATTCATTACTGAATTCATATGGATGCCTTAATTTGTAAAGAACAAAGCCCAGGAAGGCCTCCATTTATTGATTCCTCAAAGAACTTACATCTTTTGTGCCATGATCAGTGAACAGTGATTAATATTTAACTGTGTAATTAGCTCAAATAATATTTCTCAGTATTTTCAAGATTTAAAATTCTTATAATGTTTCAAGTCTCTTACATGAATTCATCTCATAATATGAAAAGGTTTCCTCATAGATCTTTTTGTCTGTGTTGAAATAAGAACTAAAACCATTAGAGGGCAGTGTGGATAAACAATTGCACCAAAGATAGCTCAGTAGAAGATAGAACTTGCCAGAATTTATACAGGAAATCCTCAATTACTCATATTTACTAATCTAAAAATTTGTTTTATAAATTACTTCTTCAGAATTCAGAAAGCATTTTTCTCAAAAAAACAATAAAGTAAATACTAGTACATGCCTAAGTTAAGCTGATAGTTTTGTAAAAACATTGTAACTCAGATTTGTTTGCTATATAAAGGTAAAAACAATCATAGAAGCAAAACTCTAATGAAGCTACACAACTTATTTAAATATAGTGGAGTTTAAAAAGTAAGAATGTAGAGGTTTTTAAAAAATTTAATTGGAAAGGAGTGGTTTAATTACAGAAGCCTAGTCGCTTGTTAATACAAAATTGTGATCTCCGTCCCTTAAAAACAAGAATGTGTCAGATGTAGCTAAGGATGAACTGTTCATGTGTGGATCTCCCTTTTCAATGAGATTGACAACACCAGCTCCTCCTTCCAGTTCCCTTCTGACTTGGCAGGTGGGGTTTGCAGGATCTCACTTCTGTTCCCCTAGAGCTCGCTTGGCTTTCTGATGACCACTTTCTCGTACCACCTCTGCTTCTCCACCTGATGCTATTTGGTATGCTTTTTTGCTTCTTTGCTGTCTTTTAAGAGACAGTCTGATGTCCTGATTCTGTTTGAAGCTGTTCATCCATTCTGAGCGCTATGCTTCCCAGGACCAGGGAGAATAGTGGGAATTCACTCACCCACTTCCTTGGCGGATCTGACCTGCCTTGGCCACAAAGCCTAAGAATGGGTCTTCCTTTCTCCTTCTCTCTTCCCAATTCTTTGCCCTAATTTAATTACTGTTTTTGTATTATCAATTTTTTTTTCCCTTTAGGGATTTTACTACATTTGTCTGCATTTCAATCCCTGAGTATTTTAAACTAAATAGGAAACAAAACATGACTTGACAGTTAATTCCTCCTTCTGATTTCTAGCCATCCTTCTCTTTTGTCTTTGGGGAAAGTAAAAATAAATAAATACATTTTAAAAAATCACAGTTTGCTTTTTTCTGATCAGTGCAAGAGAAGAAGGTGGAGGTGAATGGTTGCTAAAGCGCCTGAAGGTGTGTGGTTGATGAAAACTATCAGGTGTACTCCTGAGCACCGTAAACCACATAAGCCAGGTTGCTTCAGGTAAACCCGGGTATGATTGTCAGAAACACAGATTCCCAGAGATGGGCAGGAGACCCAGAAAGTGCATTTTCTTAAAAAATAATTCTTTCTTTCTTTCTTTCTTTCTTTCTTTCTTTCTTTCTTTCTTTCTTTCTTTCTTTCTTTCTTTCTTTCTTTCTTTCTTTCTCTCTCTCTCTCTCTCTCTCTCTCTCTCTCTGTCCTTCCCCCCCTCCTTTTTCTCTTTGACCAGAGAGGGACACAGAGAGAGAAGGTGAGAAAGGAAGCCGCCAAGTCTGGGACTTGAACAGCAGTCGGCCATGTTGAAGTCCAGCACCCTTAACCACCACCCCACCTGCTGGTCCCAGAAGTGCATTTTGAATAAGAATCTTCCATGATTCTGATGAAGGTATTATTCTGTCCACACACCGATAAACTATGCATTAGGTCTTCCTCAAGCTTCCTTTCAGGAGAATGTGTTGTAATGTTAGTGTTGTCTTTTATTTGTGGGTTTTGTTTTAAGGACACAAATGTGGTACTGTCACCAAGGAGATAGGAAAAGTATTATTAGATGTTTTTTCAGGTTGGGTATAAAATACAATTTTCAGTAAAGATGAGTATTGATCTAATTTGCCCATTTTGGAATATGCTTATAATATTTCCATTTACACTTTCCATAAGAGAACAAAGCTTTGCTGTGCATGTGTATGTGTTTTATATGATAAAAAAATTAAAAGTAAAGGTTGGCATCAATATACCATCTCAAGCTTTTCTTTTTTTCTTTTTTTTTTGGGGAGGGGGATGATAATGAAGAGACAGACTGTATTTTTTTTCGCTATAGATGCAAGAATAAGAAAAAGAAATACCAGGTCTTATAGTCGTGGATACAAATCTTACATAATTTCCCAAAGTATGACTCAGATTCTCCTGGCCCCCAGATTCTACTGGGTCCCCTCTTTAGCCTCCCCCCAGGACCAATGACTGTGAATCACATGGAAAGCAGATCTGCATATTCTGAGTGTTTGTCATTGGATTGGCTAAGTGCAACAATATTTAGCTGAAACTAGAGTTTCACAGATATGCAGTTAATAAACATGTAAGACATGAGAACCAAATGTGTCCAGCTGATTAGTAGGGGATACATTTCAGATACGCTGTTGTTTAAATGGTAAGAGGAACTATATCACCCACCCACACACTTCAAAATATTGTAAGCTTTATAGACTTTCGTGGCATCAAAGATAACATTATTACTTAAATGGAATGAGGACAAATTTAGAAAAATAAAACAAGTTCTTTGATATGTGTTTTGGCTCTATAAAGGATAGTAAAAAAATAAACCCTTTCTGAAGCATCATTTTTAAATAGAATGTTGAAATGACAGAGCTTTGATATTTTTCAATGTTCTTTTTACCATCTGACAAGTGTAAGTGCTTCTATCTACATAAGTCACATACTAATTAGTAATTAACCACCGTTATTTAATTAGACTATCTAGTTGGTGCATCACGCATTAATCACTCCCAATTTGGTATGTGCTGCTGCTCTTGGTGGCGAGGCCACTCTGCTGGGGTTCATTTCATGCTGTGTGTTGCAGCTGTGCCCAGACACAACCTTTTTCTGCCTTTGTCTTGAATTTAGACAGCAAACATCAAAACTAGGGAATTACACTAACCCTAGTCAACTCTTTTTCCGAAATGGTTACAAAAGGTAAATCTTTACTAACTAAAGAAAAGAAAGGACACTTTCATTCAAGGGATTCATTATATCCTGTGCTTCTTTTCTAAGCTTTGAATTTTTTCTCAGATCATTTGAAAACGATCCGTATGCTTTATGAAAAGGTCGAACGGAATCTTGTACTGAATTTGTTAGAGTTCTAAGCATACAATAAACCCATACACTCTCAACACTTTTCTAAGACTTTGGTTGAACCCTGGATTAGTTAAAACTTATTTGAAAGACTTTTAAATATGTTTAATATGTTAGAAAGAGTCATGGTAATTTAGTTATTTTTAAAATGTTACATTTTGATGTTACAACAGATAGCACAATGGTTACTTTGCTGGACTCCAACATAGTTGGGGGGTTGTTTGCATCTCAGATCCAGCGGTTTAAAACTCACACAGGTGCATGTGCGTGGGGATCCAAAATCTCAAGAGGAGATTGGAAGAGAAGGGATTGTGGTGTGGCCATCCCCCTTGGGGGTGATTTCTCACTTTTTGTCTGTCTCTCCAGTGAGTGCATTTACCTTATAGCAAAAAATCTCTCTTTAAAAAAAATTAATTAAAAAAACTTACATTTCTTAGATTATGAAACTAACCCTTTGTTCTTTTTATTCAATTAGTTGTTCCATGAATAGAGACTTCTGCTATTATGAAACAACTCCTAGGACCTATCAGTTATTTTATCTAGAAGGTGCTCTTGATAATTTACTCTTGCAACTGCACTTAACCATTAGTAGGATTCATCTAAGTCAATGGTTCTCAGTTCTGTCTCAGTTCTGGGCAGAGGTCAGGGAAGGAAGAGATTTATGTATTTAAAATGCCTGTGGCATTATTTTTGTTTTAATTGATTTTTTTAAAGAGTTTTTAAAAATTTTTTTGGCCTTAGGGCACATGCACTCACTGGAGAGGGAGACAGACACAGGAAGAGGGAAGATGAGAAATCAGCACCGGGGGGTTGGCCATATGTAATCCCTTCTCCTCTATTCTCTCTTCTTCCTGGGATCATGGACATGCACACACACTCAACTGGCGTGATTTTGAAGACAGTAGGTCTGGGACTTGAACCTCAGTCAGTCATGTGACAGTCCAGTGATGTAATTACTATGACATCTGCTGGTCCCTTAATTGTATTTTTATATGCAAGACTATTTGGGGGTGGAGCTTTCTGATGAATAGCCCTCATTTTTTGAACACATTTGTGACAAGCTCTCTGCTGTAATCAGATTCATCATTTTCCCAGAAGGGGATGCATGGGAAAATCTGAGTCAAAGATCCTCTTAGACACACCTTGAACAACAGTCATATTTCCCTGGACAGCCAGACAGAACAACAACTGTTCTTGCTGCCCAGAAGCACATGCGCCCACAGTGTCCCTGAGAGGGTGACAGAGGTAGGCATGGAGGCTCTGAGAGGGTCGTAGCTCATCCACATTTGCAGAGTTAGCAAGTATTTGCGTGAGGACCAAGACCTGGACCTTTTGCTACTTGGTCTGATCTGTCTTCATGAAACATTTCTCCTCTTCTCTTCTTCCTCCTTGTTTTCCTCATCCTTCTCTTTTTTCTTCTTCAGGATAAAGACATTTAGATAAGGAAGTTTAAGTTAAATATCATTATTTCAAGTTTTAGTTAATATTTTTTAATAAATAATTTCTGATTAATTTATTTCAGTTGGTAGCTTCATTAATCAGTGTAAATATGTGTAGATTATAAACTGAGTGATGCCTTTGATACTTACACACATGTTGAAGTCTTTCTTTTATATTCCTAATTATCCAAAGAGGGAATTCTATCTCTAGAAAGTTTTAGAAGCATTTTAATAAAGGCTCTATGAATTTAACTCTTGAATTCCCTCAAACTTCTCTGATTTTTCATCACGCCATGTATGATAATCCCCAACTTCTGAAAAAAAAAAAAAAAACTCTTTTGAACAGAGTGAAAGGTCTGATTGTTGACTCTTTGTAATAGAAAGTGACGAGAATATATTGGTTAGTAAAAATACTCAGCAAATGGAAATCCTTCTTTCAACTACCACTCTGTAGCATAGGTAATTCTTTAGTGAGTGATGACATTTCCTTAGAAAGCTTTAATTAGCTATACATCTTAAAATGAACTAAAAATTCAGAATAAACCACAATGGAAGAATTCTAGGCTTTCGATCAAATTCAATATTCAGGTTAATGACATTTTTGATAGGATAAATAACTTAATTCTTTCAATGAGCATGATAAGATTCTGTGTTATCAGTATTCAGATATCATTATCACCGAATTGTTATTCACTCCGAGTCATTTTTTGTCTCTTGTATTATATGGTGCTCATTCTGATACGATTTTGAAGTACTCAGTGGTGTTATGGCTCATACTATCCACCTTCTATATACATATCTCTTGGCGCAAGACCAACTGTAGAGGATTTATAAAGTGGTAGAACTGAAGAGCTCATTCTGAATGTAGGATTCTTGACTTCTGGAGTGGCTGCCACCTCTCTTTGTGACCTTGGGAAAGCATTTATCCTATCTATAAATTGGGGGAACTAGTCTAGTATTATCACATATGCCTTTCCACCCTAAGGGTTTTTTTTTTTTAATATTTAAGAAAATATTCTTAAGTCTTTGGGCATACATCAAGGCTTTGTGAATGCTGATTTAAACCTAGGGCTAGAAAGCGTTCATGTAAACTTCAGAAGTTCCATAAACATTCCTGAGTTCTCAATAGTCAGAGCATTTTATGGGTATTTTAAGGAGTCAGCAGTTTGCTCAAATTAACTAGCAAGCAGAACACAGCCCCCCATCTTCACTCCATTGCAGGAAAATGCTGAAGACAGAGTGAAGGCTGTAATACACAGATATTACAAAATCCAAAATTGTTCTTTCACTGTACGCATGAATTTGTTAAGCAAATAAGGTCTGCCATGGCTTCTGGGGCTAGCTCAGTTTGGTGGTAGAAATCACAAGACTTGCAAAATCGAGACCTTTCCTTCTTTCTGTTCATAGTCTGAAAACAGGGTAGAAGTCATGAGCTAGTTCATTAAAAACGTAAGCAGGAGGGAAACTCACTGACTTAACTATTATTCTTCTCTATTTCAGTCTTTAGATTTCAATCTGTACAGTGTCATGCAAATGAGCTGAAGATGTCCTGGTATATTAGCCTTACCTGGCCGCTATATTTGCTTTTTCATAGCAGGTGGATGGCTAGCTGGCACTAACACAAATTCGTACACATCCAGTAGCTTTAAATGTAGTGCAGAGAAGCATATTTTTAGTCTTTTAGAGTCTGCATATCTTATAGGCTGCACCCAATGTCAGCTCGCTATAGAGAAAACAAACTCTAGCTATAAAAAACCTGAAGCCCTGCTCCACGTTACGCCTCTGACCCAGACACTTTGCCCCTTACTGCTGAACGATGCCACCAAGACAAGTAAGCTCCTTCTCCAATTTTTCTCTTTTTTAAAGAATTATTTTAATTAAATTAATTAATTAATTAATATTATTATTATTATTTAATTTGGCCAGAGAGAAAGAGAAAGGGAAAGCGAGAAAGTAAACTGCCAGGTTCAGGATTTGAACCATGGTCAGCCCTGGGGGAGTCTAGTGCCCCAACCACCGCACCACCCATTGGCCCCCCTTCTCCAAGGGGGAACTCCCTTGCCTCATTTACTTTGTAAGCCATGATCTCCTGTCACTGTCACTGGCAGTATTATTGCTGAGAGGATGCCATCTTTCTGCAACCATATGTGCCGTCCCATAAAGTGTATTTTCCCTCCCGTTTTCTTGATCAACCCCTAAATCCTTAGATTTTCCCATATATGTCTGTATAGATTAATAAGCATTTTGTGAACAAATAATAAACCAAGTAGATTTGTTCCTGCTGGGCTTGAAGAAAATGAATCTATACAATTGATGCATTCGCGGTTGTTGTTCCTTCATGGTGAGTGATTGTAATTCAGTAGGTAATTTTTTGTAAACATTAAAGGCAGCATGATGGATTGAAACAACAATGTATTTAAAGTCAAAAGCCTTTAGTTTAAGCTTTGACTATTTTTTAGCTGTGTGCCCTTGGACAAGTCACTTAACCTGCCTTAGGCTCAGTTTTAGAGCTGTAAAATAATTATGATCCTACTTATATTGTTTTTATTGACTTATTACAATAGAGAGAAGAAAGAAATGATATAAAAGCAGTTGATAAACTTTAAAGCACAGTGTAATTAAGAGGGTTGACTCAGTCTTCAGATTCCAGCCTCCCCACTTGGGTGACTGAGGGGAAACTGAACGTTATTATTATTTCTTTATTGTTAATTGAGGGTAACAATACTACCTCATTCATAAAGTTACTCATAAGATCAGGCGACAGCTCCTTGAGGTGTTTCTGGTGCAAAGACAGACATACTTCATGTGTATGTGTATGCCTCAGTAGTAAAATGAAGTGAAGTACAAATATTGTAGAAGGCATTTACATGGGTCATGAGGGATGTGAGCATATTAAAGAAGCTAGATATTTAGAAGTGGGTGATATTGCATTCTAAAAAGCCATTAAGTCTTTAGGTGATAATTCTGGATTTATGTGAAAAACAACTTCTAAATGTGCAAACAGTGAAATCTTGAAAGGAGGAGGGGAGAATGCTCAAGAAGAGTGCCCTCGAATGATCAAAATGATCCTTCTGATTCACAGAGCTAGAGCCTTCATATATATTATATGCCAGCTACAAAAATATTACTTCAGTGCAGAGATGAACTAAAAAAGCTAGGAGTCTTTGTCTAAATTTAATTATCAGACAGTGGATCACATCAGCGAGTTCTGGCATTTAATCAAAAACTACAGATAAAGGAAGCAGATTAATTATCAGACTGTAGTTTAGTGGCTTCGATGTGATGCCAGATGCTTTTATTCATGTTAGACTGATGGACCCAGGCCTCTTCACAGAACAAAGCACAGACTATGCTTGAAGGAAAGCAATAAGGGGACTCAAGCTTCCAAAAACTGTTTACATAAGCACAGAAACCCCTTTCCAGAAGACGAGCATGGTAGAGTGGGATCAGAATGGACAGTGAACTATGGACATTTGCTCCGTGTGAGCCAATGCATACTGGCGCTAAGTGCGGCTATACGAAGGTGTATGCAGTTGGCCTGGTGTGCTGTAATAGGGTTACAGTGAAGACAATACAGTGAAAACAAGAGAAATCAATGGCTACATCTACTTAGAATATATGCTGAGCGTTAGAAATGTCTTTGATGGAAAAAGGAAGTCAAATAAAAGTAAGGTGACCTGGAAAATGTATCGGATAAAAATATGATTGCTGTATGGGCAGAAGTGAAAGGAGCACTTCTCCACATCACAGTGTTTATTTCTGTGACGAATGGCAAAGAGCATGGGTTGATCACACGTGCTGATGAGAGCAAGTTGTTAAGCAACAAGAGCAAGGGGAGTATTTAGTGTCTTCTTATATTTCTACTTGATTTCCTTAATATATGAAAAAGTACTTTAACCCTTAGTTTGTATAGTTGAACAAGATCATACGTGTGTGTATGTGTGTATGTTTCTTTGGGTGCCAAAAGTTTTTGCAATCCATACATGTTTTTCATAAAACATACTTAAGTAAACTTTCTGAAGATCTCTTGTACATACAGCTGGATTACTCAGATTAGGAGCTAGATTTCTAGTTATAACCAGAGGTGACAAAATTATTCCACGACATACATAAGACTCACTACCTAGTAACTGAATGAATGAACTTAGGCAAATAATTTCACTTTACTAGATTTTAGTACTCTCTTATATAGAATGAAAATTATAATGCTCAAATGGTTGTTGTGACAAGTTGTTAAAGCAATACATGTAGAATGATGAAATACTCAGTTTTGCATAATAATAAAAATAATAAAGCAGTGAGAGAGAGGGCAACTTGGACAGATACATTCTAAGAGCACCTAATCGCCATAAACAAGGGACATGCAATCGATCAAGTGTATCTGATACGGATTTTCATTGAAGAAGGAATTAGATAGGAATTTGACTTTTAGTAAATATTTATTATAGTCGGACTTCTATTTCTGTTAATGTGGAAGTAGGCAGAATTTAAATTTCAGTTTGTTGATCTTTAGAAAAATAAACTACTTGAATAAATTAATAACATGGAGGAATAGGTAAATGTTAAAATTGAATTTGTCCCATTTAAGGATAGAAAACAAGAATGAAGAGAGATGTTTTTCTTTTTTATAATTGCTATATTGGATAGTGTTGAAAGGACTTTTCTGAGTTTAGGAACATGTAGTAATGAAATTCTGGGACAATTTGTGAATTCAGATGTTGTATTTTAGAAAAAATTGTTGGCAGCCTTTTGGAACATCTAATTTTTTATTCTGCTAAATATATATTAAAAAGTCTTCTTTCCTTGAGAAAGGGAACATTTCTAGAGAAAATTTCTGAAGTTTAAATATGTTAACAGATGGTATTTCAAATCTTCTGTCAATTACATATGTGAAAGAACTCCACATTTAGATTTATTACACAGCTACAATTCTTGACAAAGAGTTTATGAAATTCTGGTGTAATCAAATGATTATTTATCCTTTCATGGAGGCATTTATTTATCTTTCTGGAGGGAATTTTAGATAATCCAGATTATTCTTGTTCCATTGCAAAGATGGTGCCTAGATTGGTTATTCTTTAGCTGTCGGTACAAATAAATGTGGACAGTAATCATTCCTCCACATGGTAAAACATATTGACGAGTCGGTGGCAATATAAGTGACCTTGTTATTACATGGATTATCAGCTTTGGATCTTGTGATTATTCTCACTGCTTCACTTGAGTGAGAAAATTCATTCTGAAGTACTGGCTTGCTCCTCGCCGTGGTGGTTTTCCTGCCGCCTACAGTGGTATTTATTATGTTGTCTGAAGCATGTTCTTATGTCCAAAATAATTCCATAGGCTGTCCTAATTTTAAACTCCTGCTGCTTTGGTGCCCTGTTACCGTAGTCTTTCTTATCTTTCCTTGTAAGTTTAGACTGTGATTAAAAACCCGAGGCCCCACTTCGTGACCTTAGCACATGGTATCCCATATGCCTTTGTTGCTTTTCCCTGGTTTCCACATGCTTCAGCTTATAGTCATCTTCTGAGAGATATTCCCTATTCTCTGTGCCAGTGGTTTCCACTGAAGCCTCTCCACTCACTTCCATTGTTTCTTAGTTAAGCTCTGTAGGGTTTTTTTATAGCACTTTTCAAATTGTATAATTATTTCTCATTTATTTTACTTCATTTATCTGTTTCTTTACTGTTCTCATGAGGGGAGGCACCCTGTCTGCATGGAATGCTTTTATGTTCCCAAATCTCTGACTGACAAATACATATTCAACTATTTTATTAACACTTTATTTGAAATTTATAGGGAAGTTGTAAAAATGTGCACAAAATTCCCAAATAGCTAGACATAGCAATTAACATTTTTATCATATTTCTACTACCATTGACTTTTTTTTCTTTTTTTTTGCCAAAGGTACATGCTCTTGCCAAATGATAGAGAGGGAGAGAGTGAAAGCATTCCTCGCCTTCACCCCCATGGAATGTGGTCACATTGCAATATTTTCCCCTCCATCTCTTCAACTATTGGGATTTGGGGCATGCATGAACACACACCTGGTATGTTTTTAAAGTTGCTGAGGCCAGTTTTCAAACCATGCCTTGAATGTGGGACCTGGCTGTCTTAATCACCTTGCCACGGGCCAGCCCTATCATATACTCTTGTTTTTTTTTTATAGACCACAGATTAGTTTATTTTTAACACCCATCAAGCCATGAATTCATAGGGAATAGGTTCCAGTAGCTCAGGGTCCTTTCCATTGGTTCTCACAAAGTGTGCTTCTCTGGGTGGAACAGGCTGGCACTTTAGATGAACCCAGGTCCCTTTCTCTTTGGTTTCTTTCTTTTTCTAGTAATTTTCCTTCACACATTTTAGGAAGCTATCTCTGCTCTTAGAATGTTTAATATGCTCAATACGCACTTTGATTCTCTTGGCAAGAATCTTGCCCTTAACTTGTTTGTTCACAACAATGCCAACAGCATGCTAACATTGTAGACTCTTCCAGTTTTGCCATGGTAACATTTGTGGGGCATACCTTTTTGAACAGTACCCATTCCCTTAATGTCTACAATATCAACTTTCTTGTACATTCGCATATATGTTGCCAAAGGAACAACTCCATGTTTTCTAAAAGGTCTAGAGAACACATATTGGGTGCCTCTCATCTTTCCCTTTGTGTTCATCATCTTTCCCTTTGTGTTCGTCATTTTGGTTAATTACTGAAAGATGGCGGTTCTGGCCAAAAAGGCTATCATATACTCTCGTAGATAAATATTATTGCTAGATATATACCTCAAATAATACTGTTGTATTTTCTAAAAATGAGAACATTCTTGTTCATAAACATAAGATCTCTATCTAGTGTGTTCTCGGAAAAGACATGATGCATTTTTCATTTTTCAATGCAAAAATCAGTCATGACTTTTCCAGCAACCCTATATCAATCTTTGGAAGAAATTTCAGATGTCCCAGTTACTATTGTTATAAAGATTAAGGCATTTAAGAATGACAAAATGCTAATAGTTAATCCATAGTCCACATGCAAATTTCCACTACTATTCCATTAATGACATTGTATGAACTGTTTTACTAGCCCTAGATGCAATCCGGGATTACACATTGCATTGTTATCTTATCTTCCTAGTCTATTTTAAACTTAAACCATTCTTGAGGCTTTTATAACCTGGACCTTTTAAAGGAGGATAGGGCAGTAACATTGTAGAATATCCCTTAAATTGAGTTTATCTAATGTGTTTCATGATTAGATTCAGTTGCTGTTTCTTTGTCAGAAATATTATATGAGATATGTTTTCTTTTTACTGCATCACATGGGGAGGAACAGCATGTCAAACTGCTCTTTTCAATAATTTTTCTTAGCAGTGACCAAATGAATGGTAGTGGCTTCTCTTTTAGTGCTTTGGACCTATCACTTGATTGCCAGTATGCCTTCCAAATGATATTAAGGAAAATTTCAAATACAGACAGAAGACATGTGAGTGTAGGTCGCCAGAGTCCTTCTGTTAGGTATAGAGAGAGATGCTACACTTTGTTAGGCTTTGATATCTGAAGGACATACTGTCAATAAGCAGGTAGGCTGAGTGTGGTTTCCTGAGAAAGATATAACACTTCCATCATTCCAGTATATGGAACAGAGCATGAAGTGAATGAATAAATGAGGGAAGAAATCAATGTTCTGTTTTAACATTATTCCATGATGATTTGCCAGTTCTGAGGACCGATCCTTTGATTATCTCCATAGTATGTCCTTGAGAGCACCACAGAGTATCACAGCTGTACAGCAGACCTCTCAGCTAACAGATGAGATAAGTGAAACTCAGGATGACAGAATGATGTACCGAAGGTCATATGCATGGTGCGATTTGGATTTAAACATTTTCTTCTTGATGGTTCAATTTTTGGATAATTCTCTTAACTTCTTCAGTAGAAAAAAAATTTCTAAGTTTAGAGGTATATTTTGACATCAACTTCTACATTTCTCCTTTCTCCTTCAAGGATGACTGAGTAGAATCTAATGAAAGTGCTTTTAATGTAATGCTCCTTGATTGGCGGTGGGTAATGGACTGGACAGAGCTCTGCCAACTGGACGTTACTTATCGTGCCTTCAGCTTTCAGATGCTGGTGGTTTTTTCAGGGCAGAGTCAAAGACTATGAATGAAATCTGATGTTTTCTTCAGTTCGGTGAAGGTAGAGATATAAGATTTTATGTCTTGAGAGTCTTGTCTACCTGGTCAACAGCAAGAGCGTGTATATAATTCTTGTGGTGTCCATTTATTACCTGATGCTGTAATTTCTTAGAACATTGTATCATTTTCTAAGTCCATCCACAAAAGAAGGATAAGAAAAATGTGAAGGAAATGATTTATTTAAGAGACAGTATAAACTTCCACTAATTACACTATGACAGGCTTTACATCTGGGGAAAAACAAACAAACAAACAAAAAACCTCCCTGGCAACAAACATTTAGAAATGCTGGATAAACTACAGCAAACATTCTTTTACATTAATATCTGAACCTATGAGAAAAAAAAAAGGAAATTCTCAGAGGCTAAATTACAGAGAGAGATGAAAACAGAGCAGTGAAAGGTTCTGTCCTTGGTTTTAATGGTCTTGCAGGGAAATCAATAACATTTAGCCTTGCATGGTATAGCATTGCTATTAGACATGGTCAATATAAATAGTATAAATAATAGTTGTTGCATTAGTCCAAATAGATGAAAAATGTGTGATATTTAATGCAATTGGGTCCATGGTGATTCCTCCTAAAGTCATATTAGAATATTGCAAATACAGAATTTGCAGTTTTTGGTAGCTATGTTTAATCTGTGGTCATGTACTTAGTATTGCTGAGAGAGTGAACCTACAAGCTAAATACTCAACAAACCAAACTTAAATAATATTAAAATTCAAAAAAATAAAATTTGAAATAGTGGTTATTTTACATTTTGAAAAACTTGTACTCTCTAGGAAGTATTGGTCAGCTTGACTGGCCACAGGGTACCTAAAACATTATTTCTAGGTGAGATTAGCATTTGAATCAGGGCACACAATAAAATAATGACCTTCTCTGGTGTGAGCAGTCATCATCCAATCTGTTGAGGGTCTGAACAGAATGGAAGGCAGAGAAAGGAGGAATTTGTTCCTTGTTTCTTCCTATCTTGAGCTGGGACACTGTGAGTTTGTTCCACATAATAAATCTCTGCGTGTGTGTGTGTGTGTGTGTGTGTGTGAGAGAGAGAGAGAGAGAGAGAGAGAGAGGGAGTGCATGTGTGTATCTTCTATTGGTTCTACTTCTGTTGAGCTCCCTGACTAGTTTCGTGAGGATATAAACAAGAGTACCCTCTAGGCATTTTGAAAAGTCTGGACGATCTCATTTTTCTCACCTGTAAAGACAAAGGAGTTGACTAGATGAATGGTCATGTATTTTGTGATTATGTCCTCATTAATTTATTTAACTTTACTGCATGTCTACTATATGTCCAATGCTGGGTATTTGAAGATGAGTAAAATATATAGTAGTTTCGGGGCCAGCAGGTGGCATGGTGGATAAGGTGTTGGACTCCCACATGGCTGACTGTAGTTTGAGTTCAATACCTGGTGGCTTACTTTCTGACTCTCCCGAGCCCCATGTGTCTCTCTCTCTCTGATGAGCGCACAAATCCTAGAGCAGATAAAAAAGATAATAACGATAAAATTTAATATTTAAAAAAAATAGTTCCTATGCTCAAAAAACTTACGTTTTTTTGAGTAAGAGAATCAATAATAAGAAAATAAGCAAGAGACTCAATAGTAAGCAAATATGACATAGTGTGATATTTAATTAGATATATAGAATGAACTAAAGACACTTAAATTGGAGAAATCAGCTAGGAGACTACTGCATTAATCCAGGGTTAACATTGGGTATTGATTCATCTTACTCATTATTCATTGCTGTTACCTTAATCTAAGTTGTTAAATTGAGAATACTCTTTCCTTAAATCCCAAAATCTTTATTATTGTACTCTATCTGATTTGGGTTTTAGATAGTTTTTACCTGTGAGCAGTGCTAAAGTGCTGAGGCATTGCAAATAGCCAAACAAGTCATGCTTAAGTTTCTTTTAAAAATTTATTTATTTATTTATTTCTCCCAAATCTGAGAATTGGGGGGATATAGCACCCCAACAGGGTCCTGATGCCATCCATGATCCACCTCTGTTTCAGCCAGCCTTGGCCACAGACACCCATGTGCCCAATGTACTTACAAAGGTCTCCAGATTCGAACTTGGAATCTTCTCATGTGGTTTAGCCTCATAGCATGTCCTGTTTTAATGCTGCATAATTTCTAGCTCCTTAACTATGCAGTGCTTGGCAACAAATTTTGAGGTTACACAGGGAGAAAGTGAAACACGTATTCCTCTGTCTGATTGTCATTTGTTTCCTGATGAAAACAACTGGGATTGCATTTGAAGAAAAAGTAAGATTATTAAGGGAATGTTGAGAGTCTTTGAGTTTTTTTTTAAATGTCTTTTACTAAATGAAAGATATGGGAGGTTTTTATGACATAATGGGAGGACATGTCCCCTCTCTCCTTCCAAGTGTTTCCTAATGGTTTGCTTTGTGATGTTTAGCTCTGTGAGATCTATTTAGATTTGAGGAGGCTAATAATAATGTAGAGACTTTCTAGATCATAGGGATCATTACAGGTCTCTGAGGCTGTCATCTCACATTATAGTAAATAAAGAAAAAAACAATCTCTTTCATTGATAGTTCTGTCTCTATCACCCTTTTAAAAAACAATATGTATATTATAAAATATGTCAAATATAGAAAGGAGTATATAAAATATTTAAGTTTAGAGACCAGCAGTTAGTGTAATGGCTGTGTCGCTGGACTCCCATGTAGTCCTGGACCCGGTGGTTTAAACTCACACTGGGCACGTGTGCATGTGTGCCTAAGATCCTGAGAGGAGAATGGAGGAGGAGGGATTTTGGTGTGGCCATCCCCCCTGGGGGATGATTTCTCGTTTTCTGTCTCTCTGTCTCTCTGGTGAGTGCATGCGCCCTATAGCAAAAACCTCCCCCCCAAAAAAATATTAAAAAAAATACTTAAGTTTAAAGAGTAATAATGAAAGGGGACAGCAGGTGGCATGCTGGTTGAGGCACTAGACTCCCAAATGGCTGACTACAGTTTGAGTCCCAGACCCAGCATCTTGAAAATCATGCCAGATATGTGTGTAAGCATGCCCAAAATCCTGAGAGGAGAATGGAGGAGACAGGACTGAGGCATGACCAACTGCCTCCCTCCCTGTGCCACAGGAAATGATTTCTCACTTTTAGTATTTCTGTCTTTTTGCAGCTTGCACACACGCCCTATGATGAAACCTAAAAATATAAAAAAAGCAATAATGATAAAAACAGTTACTTACTGCTCAGTTTAAGCGATAAAACCTTACTGATACCTTGAAGCCTTCTCTGGGCATCTTTCGGATCTCCTCCATCTTCATTTAGTAGAAATTCCTATAATGAATTTTATGTTTATAATCTGTGGTTTTTGTTTGTGTTTTTATCACATATGAGTACACTTTATTAATATATTATTAGCATCATTTAATATCAATTCCAAATTACTTTTATATAATTTACATTTCTCAGACATTTTAAACTCTATTTTTCTGATATATATTAATTTTATGGTTTATGACAAAGTTTTATTCAATTTCACTGCTAAATTATATTGAAGGAAATACCATAGAAAAGATCTTTTAGTTTTTAGCAGAAATTTTGGTTGTTTGTAGTTTTTTAGCATTTCAGACATTGTTGCTAAGAATATTCTTTCAACATGTTTCTGTGTACATATGTCTGAATAGCAAATATAACTCATAGTCAAACTGTAGGGATGTATGTTATGTGCATCCTTAACTTTGTTAGATAATGCCAAATTATCCTCCAGATTGGTTGTATAAATTGTCTCTTATCTGAAGCACTTGAGACAAGAACTGTTTTGGATTTTAGATTTTAGGATATTTGCATGTATATAATGAGATGTTTTAGGGATATGGTCACAGATAAGGGAACTGGAGGGTTTTTTTTTTTTTTTTTTTTTTTTTTTACCTTGGGGATGTTGAAGAAACTATGTGTTGCTTACCTGCATTTTGACTGTGACTCATCACCTAAGATAAGCTGTGGAATTTTCTCGTTGTGGAGTCATCTTGGTGCACAAAGTGGTTCAGATTTTGAATCATTTTAGACTTTGAATTTTCAGATTGGGGTGCTCAACCTGTACCAGTTTACACTCCTGTCAGCTGCAGATCAATTCTCATTCATTCACGTACTTATCAAACTTAAAAATTTTTGCCAATCTGTGTACTAAACTATGTATACAGATTTAAGTTTAATTTTTCTGATTACAAATGAGGTTGAATAACTTTTCATTAGTTTATTGACCTTCCATATTCCTCCTTTGTACAAAACATATTCATGTCTGTTGGGTATTTTCTTTTCTGTTGAGGTCTATTTTTCTTTTTACTTAGATTTTTGCTATAGGGTGCGTGCACTCTCTGGAGAGACAGAGAGAGACAGAAAGACAGAAAGCAAGAAATCACCCCCCAGGGGGATGGCCATGCCACAATTTCTACTCCTCCATTCTCTTCTTGGGATCTTAGGCACACATATACTTTCCCCCAACATGAGTTTTAAGCCACTGGATCCAGAACTTGAACCACAGTTGACTGTGGGAGTTTAGCAATGTAACTGTTAACGCCATCTGCTGGTCAAGTCTATTGAGTTCTTTTATTCTTAAAATTTTAGTTCTTTAAATGTTTTGGAAATTAATCTTTTTTACAACGTATATATGTCATGAATATTTTCTCCAGGTTCATGGCCATTCCAAACACAATAAAAGAGAATAGTATATTGAACCCCAGGGACCTATTGTGTAACTACAGCAGTATCAGTCTCATCAGTTCATGGTCACTCTTGTTTCTTCTGTACCTCTACCCGCAACCTACCACCATCAGCCCAAAGCAAATGCCAGGCACCTTGTTTTACTTTGATGAGCAAAAGTTTGTAATCTTAAAGTAAGTGGAATCCATCAGTTTCTTTTCACTGTGGATTTTGTATTTCTCATTCAAGAAAGCCTTCTGTAAACTGAGTTTATGAGAATATTCTCCTATGTTTTCATTTAGGTATTTTACACCTTTCTCTAGGCATTAGTTATAAATAGTGTGTCCCTCTCCACTACTGACCTCAGATGCTATCTCTGGTATGTCTGTTATCCAAATTCATTATGGTCTGTTTCTGGGCTCTCTAATCTAACCTTATATTATCTTAATCTCTAGAGCTTCCAAATTTTCTGTTCTTCAGAAAGTTTGACTGTTCTTGGATCTTAGTTTGTCCATGTACATTTTGGAAATAGATTATCAGGCTGGCACCATAAGGTTAGTTATTAAGGGAGCCAGATCTCCCCATAGCTACTTGTGATTTGAATTCTGGCCCTAAAATCTTGAAAAACAATTCAAGTGCTTGCGTGTAAGTGCTTAAAATCTTAATGGGAAGGCAAAGTGGAGAAATAGGGGAGAAGGGATTGCAGCATGTTGACGTTCCATTTGGGGATTATCTCTCTCTTTTCCTTTGTCTTTTTCTGGCAAGTGCTCATATCTTCTGGTAATTTAATAAAGAAAGAAAGAGAAATGCATTATCAAGTACTACAAAAATTTGGGGGATTTTAATTGGATATCTATGTATAGATACGTTTCATTAAAATAATTATTTTATTTAACTTTATTTTATTTTGACTAGAGAGAGAGAGAGGGAGAGAGAGAAAGCAACTGCCATGTATGGGACTCAAACCATGGTTGGCCAGCATCCGTAACCACCACGTCACCTGCCAGTCCCCCATAGATAAATCTGAGGCATAATTATGTCTTTCAATCTTTGAGGTTATAATCTGAATATGTTACACTTTTCTATGTATTTTGTCCCCCTTTTACAGGTTACTTATTTATTTCTTCCATGAGCAACAGAGAAAGAGAGAGATCTCTTTTTTTTTAATTAAGTTTTTGAACAATTTCTTGCTTGCAGAATTTGCTTGTAGATTTGTAAGCATGCAATTCACTTTCATATAATATTCATATACCTGGCAAACTAGCTAAAGTCTCTTCCTAACTTAAATAATTTATATGTACATTCTTCCAGGTTTCTTTGTGGATAGTTTTAACATCTGTAAATAATGACAGTTTTGTTTCTTCATTTCCAATCCTTATATATTTTATATCTTACTGTAGTGTTATTGCATTGACAGTGTTGAATTTTAGTGGCAATGGAAAGCGTTCTTGTTTTGCTTCTGATTTTACATGAATTCTTTAAGATTTTATGTTCTTTTGATATCTTCTTTGTTGGACAAGAGGACTGTTCTTTTATTCATAGTTAGATAAGAATTTGTTTCTAACTTTCATGAGTAGATTTTGGATTTTATGACATGATGATTCTGTATGTATTGAGATGATCATGTTCTATATAACAAAAATATGTTCAACTTGCCAGGAATAGTTTGTGACATATCTAATAACAGAGTGTCAAAATGTAGAAAGCAATGATTGACAGAAATGAAAAAATAAATATATACCAAAAAACCCCCACATGTGAACAAATTATTAGCTACTTGATCTACTAGAAAAATACAGAATACTCCAGTCTGTAATGTATGAATGCAGAATATTCTTGAGCTACATGGAATAAATGGCCAAAAGTTGGCCATTTAGTAGGCCAGCTCTAAAATGAGTTTCATCAGAATCTGTGCAATGCATGCAACAGTTTCTGACCACAATTAAACATCTTCTTAGCAATGCCTCTGAGCTGTGTCTCACATGTATATGTTATCTCTGAAATGCTCTTTTCAGCTATGTATATTTTGCTTTTTATTTTACCCATTTGTTTTCTCATTCAATAATTATAATTTTTAATTCCTGAAGTCCTATTACATTCTTTTTTATTTTTTAAGAGAGATTTTTTTTGCTATAGGGTACATGTGCTTGCTAGAGAGAAAGAGAGACAAAAAGCAAGAAATCACTGCCCCACAGGGGGAGTGGCCATGCTGCAAATCCTTCTCCATTTTCCTCTCAGGATTTTGGGCATGCATGCACACACACCCAGTATGAGTTTCAAGTCACCAGGTCCAGGACTCCAACTGCAGTCAGCCATGTGAGAGTTCAGTGACATAACCATTTAAGCCATCTGCTGGTCCCCATATTAGGTTCTTGACTGTTTTTCATTTGCAACCCACCAGAGTTTGTTTGTTTGTTTGTTTGTTTGTTTATTTATTTATTTATTTATTTATCTTTTATTTTTGATAGAGCACATGCATGCACACCCAAGAGTAGGAAAGAGAGAGCAAGAGATGGATAACCACCCTCCACAGGATCTATGACCCCTTTTTCCAGTCCTCCAGCTCATTGGATCATGGGCACTCATAGCACACACCTGGCATGTTTTGAGCTAACCAGTCCAGGGATTTCCATGTGGGATCTATCTTCTCTGCAATAGCATATTACCACTAGGCCAATGAACCAGGTTTACTCATTTATCTTTTTTTTTTTTTAATCTTTAAAAATCTTTAAAACAATTTTAAGCATATCATTAATCATAGTTACTTTATATTAGATGTTTGTTAGACATCTTTTATTTTCTGTGATTTTTGCATCCTGGTTGCTTATTTCTTCATATATTTGGTAATTATATTTGGGCTTATAATTTATGACTTTATCTGTAGAAATTCCTTGGGCTTTGCATTTAAAATAAATATTTTACTGCAGAGAATCTGAATTTACTTTGTCTAAACCTATCAGCTATAACATCTTTGAATTACTTGATTAATATCTTGGCTTGGATTTTCTGGACCATATAAATACTGTGAATTCAGACCCTAAATCACCCACTTCTATTCATATTCAAGGGGAAATACGTATATTTTTCTTTCATTTTTTTCTGCAAGGTGTGTTTTATTTTCTAGTTCACTATTTTATAGAAGGTATTGCTTTTCCAAAATGCTTGCTTTGTAAGGAGTCTATAATTTTACTGCCTAACTTCAATAGTCCATAGTCTTTATAATCCCTTACATGATTGCAAACTATAAAACCCCAAATGCTAGGCCCTCAAGAAAAAATCTCAAATGGATTAAAGTGTATCATTCATTTTACATATTACTGTATATGGTTGACTGATCTCTAGTTCAGAATTTTTGCATTTGCTTCCACAAGTGAAACTGACCTGTACTTTCCCTTTTGCATCAAATTCTTGTCAGAATATATCTAGGTTATGCTGACCTAAAATAAATGGGGAAACGTTCTGTTTTTATTTATTCTTTAGAAGAGTTTATATAAAATTGGCTTTATTTTTCTCTTCAGATATTTGGTAGTATTTCCCGATGAACTTATCTGGTCCTGAAAGTTTTTGGAGAAAAACTTTTTTTTTTTTTTTTGGGGAGGGAAGAGATTTTCGCTATAGGACACATGTGCTCACCAGACAGACAGAGAGAGACAGAGAGACAGAAAGCGAGAAATCACCCCCTGGGGGGATGGTCACACCGCAATCCCTTCTCCTCCATTCTCCTCTTGGGATCTTGGGCACGCATGCACACGCGCCCGGTGTGAGTTTTAAGCCACAGGGTCCGGGATGCAAACCGCGGTCGACTACGTGGGAGTCCAGGGACATAGCCATTATGCTAACTGCTGTTCCCCAAAACTTATAATTACAGATTTCATTTCTTTATTGGTTATAGCACTATCGAGATTTTTTTTGGGGGGGTGTCATTTTGTTGTGTAATTTTAAAAATATATTCGTTTTATTTATATTTCCAAATTTATTATTATATTTGAAAGTTATGATATATATTATAGTTTAAATATTTTTAGGTTTTTATTTATTTCTTAGAAGTTTTTGCCTTAGGGTATATGTGCTCCCTGAAAAGAGAGAGTGACATAGACAGTGAGAGAGAAAGTGAGAAATCAGCCCCTAAGGGGAATGGCCACACCACAATCCCTTCTCTTCCATTCTCCTCCTGGGATCTTGGGCATGCATGCACTTGTGCTTGGTGTGAGTTTCAGCTACCAGGTCCAGGATTTGAATTGCAATTGGCCATGTGGGAGTTCAGTGACATAACTTTATTTAAATTTGACTAGAGAGAGAGAGAGAAACCAAGCCATCAAGTTTGGGACTTGAACCACGGTTGACCATATTGATGTCCAGCACCCTTAACCATCATGCCACCTGCCGGCTCCTATTTTTATATTTACAAAAAATTTGCTATAGGAACTCCTCTCCTCTATTTTCCTCTCATGATTTTGGGCAAGTATGCACATGTGCCTGATGTGTTTTTCAAGGTGCCAGCTCTAGACTCCAACCATGTAGTTGGCCATGTGTGATCCAGCTCCTTAACAACCACATCACCAGCTGCCACTATTTTTGCATTTTGTAGTGATTTTCCCCCTTTTATTATTAACAATATTACTTTAATTTCTTTTATTCTTCATTTGTCTTGTCATGGAATTATCAATTTTATAGCCATTCTATAAATTCAGCCTTTGACATTGTTAATGTCTTTATTTTTTTTTCATTTCTCCTTTTTTTTTTTTTTATTGTTTTGCCATAGGGTGCATGTGTTTACTAGACAGAGACAGAGAGAGAAAAAAAATGAGAAACCCCCTTGTCCCCCCAAGGAGCATGACCATACCACAATCACTTCTCTTACATGCTCCTCTCAGGATTTGGGGCACGTATGCTCCATGTGTTTTTCAAGCCACCAGATCCAGGTCTCAAACTGGAGAGTTGGCCATGTGGGATCCAGCACCTTAAACACCATACAAATTGCTGACACATTTTTTTAGATGGATTTTTAGCTCATTAATTGCAGCTTTTCTTATTATTATCCATTAATAAATTATATACATTTATATAATGTTAATATATGCATTTTCCTATAAGTTTAGCAACAGCTTTAGCTGAATTTGGCACAGTTTGACATGTACTATCATACAAAAATATTTTTTCAACTATTACGGATTAGAACTCTTTTTGGTTCACAAAATCACGGGCAGAAACGAGGTCATAGTTAAATAAATGGTATTTGTTTCAGAACATCTTTAATTACAAGTAAGGTAGTATATTCACTAGCTGAAAGAATTTTTAGCGTGATAGAGTAACACTATGGGCCAAGACAGTATGGGGTGTATTTTCACACTGACTCCTATTGGCTGGGAATATATGAACATTCAGAACAAAAGTATTATAAACACACAAAATAGATTATTCCTTTCTGGCAAAAGAAAGCTTTCAGAAATATTGTATTTTAACAAATTGTGGAAGTGGCATTTAATGCTGTAATCATTTTTGTCATTATATACTGTAAAGCTCTTAGCACATTTTTGATATTGACATGACTGATATTAGGAAATACATTTTAAACTATGTGTAGTTCATCTTAATTTTTTTTTTTTTTTGGAGAGGTTTTTGCTATAGGGCACGTGCGCTTGTCAGACAGACAGAGAGAGACAGAGAGACAGAAAGCGAGAAATCACCCCCCAGGGGGGATGGCCATGCCGCAATCCCTTCTCCTCCGTTCTCCTCTTGGGATCTTGGGCATGCACTCGCACGCATCCGGCGTGAGTTTTAAGCAACCAGGCCCAGGACGCGAACTATGGTCGATTACATGGGAGTCCAGCGACATAGCCATTACGCTAACTGCTGGTCCCAGTTCATCTTAATTTTGATGATGGTTGAGTAATGCCGGTCTTAGTTTTCATCCGTGTTTTTATTTCCTTGCATGTAGAGCATTATGTGAAAGCACCAGGAGACAAGTTCATTTGTAAGATAAAATTTTTCGTTGTATTACAAAATCATTCATCTAAAATTACAAGTTTCTGTAAAAACTATTTTTATCCATGAGACACATTTAGCGAATAATTTGAAGAATTTAATACCAAAAAAATATATACTTTTTTTTTAAGAGATTTTTTGCTATGGGGCACATATGCTTGCAGGAGAGACAGAAGAAACAGAAAGCGAGAAATCAGCCTGCAAGGGGAATGACCACATTGCAACCCCTTCTCCTCCATTCTCCTCCTGGGATCTAGGGCATGCATGCACACACCCCTGGCATTAGTTTCAAGAGTCCAGGTCCAGCACTTGAATAGCAGTGGGCCACGTGGGAGTCTGGTGCCTTAATCACTATGCCACCTGCTGGCTCCAAAATGACGATACTTTTACAAATTGTTATTAGCGTGTTAGGAGTACCAAAGCTTATAAATACCTAATGATTTGATATTTTAAAAGATTCATCAAAGCACTATATTCAAAGTTATAGAATAAAGTGTTCCAAGGCTATAGAAAAACCTAAAGGAAACAAGCAAAATTTCTTTACATATAGTCAAACAACTTTAAAAAGTGACATCTAACATAATAACTTGTTCTTTTAAAATAAAGAACTGAGTTAATGGCTTTTTAATGGGAAAGACAGTTTACAAATAACTGCTTTTCCAGAGCAAACAATGGTCAGTGGTCAGTGAGAAATAAAGTTTTATTTTATTTGATAAGGTTTACAGAGAAGATAATGACAGTCAACACTGGATCAGCTAGGAGTTCGGAGGGACTGATAAGGCAGTTTTTTCTGGAGAATGAAGGGAAACAAAAGAGTGTGGCTGGAGGGAAGAACATTTACAAAAGCTACTGGGTATTGGGAATCCAGACCATAGTCCCTTATAGATTGCATTTTCAGAATAGCAGAGCTTGTTAAGCCAATCAGAACTCTAAGTGTGATTAGCAATTTCTAGGCACTAAGATGTTAATATGTAAACAAATATCTTTTTTGATCATCTCTCTTTTTTTTTTTTTCATGCCCAGCATGAGTTTAAGCCACTGGGTCCGGGACTGGAACCGTGGTCGACTACATGGGAGTTTAGTGACATAGCCACTACGCCAACTGCTGGTCCTTTGATCATCTCTTTCAACTCTGTCTTAATCTTGGTTTCTATCTTTCATTTTAAATATATATACATACATACATATATATATATTGTGGGATCCAGCTTGTTAGGAGCATGATATGAAGAAACTTTCCGTCTGATAAAAGAACCAGTAGGAGATCTATTGCTAATATAGTTCTAGAGAGTGATTTCTTAAACCATTTTGGTCTGTCACCTTTTGTTTCAA
>NW_006205727.1:1863943-1889490 GCF_000334495.1 Tupaia belangeri chinensis
GGAATGCCTCATATTCCCTTGAGTTAAGAATTTACATCAGTAAAGACTGAAGATTTAATCTTACTGACAGCCCTGAGGACATTCAAGGGCAATATCACCCATGTTCTGGAAAGTTTAGGAGTGAGAGTGATGGCTTATATTAAGGATATTCAGATTGCAACTCCTTCTAAATGAAAATTTATTATTTCATTATTCCTGAGACTTCATTTATTACGATCCTTGGGATTTGAGATAATTGAAGACAACAATAATAATCCCTTTATGTGTTAGATGCCATGGAGTCATTCATTTTGAAAGATTCCCATGTGTGCCGCAGATTGCGTATAAAGTTCAGAGTGGGGAGCTTGGCGACAGGGAAGGAAATGTATGGTGACATACACATGGCTGCCCTTGGTTCCTAAGGGCATTGTGCAGCCTCAAACTAGGATAAATCCTGTAGAGTGTCTGAGGTGTTATAAACCCTCCCCCAAATCATGGTAGTCATGGCGATTCAATGCTAGAGGAAGGATAATAATAATAGTTCATTTCCACATCTGTTCTACTGAACACTAGTAGCAAATCTATGCTATGTATATATGCAAGAAATGTCAGACTTCTTTTCATTTCTTAAGAATAAATGAATAGTAAAGTACTTTAAGCCAGCAGGTATATAATTAAAAAAAATTTGTAAATTTAGCCTCTGGTAAGACTATGTTTAAGAGGAAAACTGTACATTAAGTATTCTTTTACTAAATATTTCCCTTCCTGTCAAATGGTAAGTCAGGTAACCATTTAGAGGCATCTATTTAAACTTGCTGGGATCAAGCTGTCTGGTGATGGAAATCATATCATCTTGATAAAGGGCTTGAAATGTGTTAAATGGCAGCCTAAGACTGTGGTTGAGTCCCAGTCTCATCTCTGCTGTCAGTGAGATCTCGCTTCAGATACCAGCTCAAACCTTGAATCATGTCCAATATTAGAAAGTTTCAGTTTCCTTATCAAATACAAAAATGATGATGATGCCAGTAGTTCATGATGTTATCGTGCCGATTAAATGGGTACAGCACATAATAAAACTCAATTAGCAATGCTGCTGATGTTCTAGGAAGTTACTAAATAATTAGATTTATTCGAGGTATTCTAGGTATTTTAGCAATGGTCCTATTGGCTTATTCTCCCGGTCTAATCCCCTTTGAGGGAAGGGAAGCCATATCTCATAATTTTTCTGATGTATTTTAGTTAAAAATACATGGATGAGAAAAATAAATTGTCAGGAGAATTCTGTCCTGTCATACACGGTGCCCCCTAAGCCATCTCAGTCCAGTCTAGGGCAATAATAAAACCTATCAATGCACTTAATTAAAACCCCTTTCCTCTTGATTCAAGCTATGTCAGGTTGGTGGTAGGAAAAAGGTTGGCTTTCAACTCCAAGTTGCTAGGCTGCCTCTAACATCTTCACTAAAGGAAAAGGCAAGGACATAAGGAACAGGATCATTCATAACTGACTGAACCTGCCATAGTCGACCCTGCCGGGGCTCTCCAGGCAGGTGTGGGGGCATGGGTCCATTGGAGCTCATTTCGCAGTGTTGCTGGGCAAATCTCTCTGTGGTTTCTGTGATGTGGATGAGTAACTCTCTTCTGTTTGGTCAGTTATGGTTCCATCCTCATGCCCGGAAATTGTGGGTATCTCCACTGTGTTCTAAAGACCCTTTGGGTAAAATTTAAGAAAATTCCTACTGGCCATCTAAGTGTGGCCCACACCTTACCCATGCATTCTCTGCCCCACGCCTCTGTGACTCTGGCTTGCCCTCTGGTACAGAGACCACTCTTGGTCATGTTGCCAGAACAGGTCTCTTAGAGCACCTCTTCTCTCTCTCTTTCTCTCTTTTTTTTTTTAGAGGGTTTTGCCATAAGGAACATGTGCTCATCAGAGAGAGAAGTAAATCACTCCCTACCACTAAGAAATACCAAGGGCTTTTATGATTGCCAGCCACTCCTCTCAGTCTCTCCAACCTCAGAGGTATGGGTCTCGCAAAAGAAGTTCTTGTTCACCAACTATGTAAGATCTCTCAAATGATCTTTGACACCAACATTTAGTTTTGACACATACTATCCAGAGTTTCTGCAGATGCCCCAGGTTAAGGGGCTCACGCTTATGTGAATACCCTCATTTACGATGCAGCTCTAAGCCCTAAGTCCCCTTGCTACCTGCTTTTATGTTAAACTTGGCTACAGATTTGGAGATTTTTATAATTTCTTTTCAAATTCAAATGTTTGCTAGAATGACACTGAACTCAGGAAAGCACTATACTTTCAAGTATGGTTTTATTAAAAATGATGCAAATGATGGGGCCAGCAGGTGGTGTGGTGATTAAGGCACTAGACTCCCACATGACTATGGTTTGATTCTCAAACCTGATGGCTTGATTTCTCACTTTCCTTCTTGCTTTCTGTCTCTCTCTGTATGTGTCTCTCTCTTTGGTGAGAGCGCATACCCTATAGCAAATTAAAAAATAGATGAATAAAATTAAATACTTCTAAAATATAATAAAAAGGGTACGGATGAACAGCAAGATGAAGAGACATTTAGGGCAGCAAAGTCTGGAAAGATCCAAGATGTGTTGCAGAGTGCAACCGAATGAACGACTACTATAGCCAGATTAAGGTTAAAGGGAGTCTTTATTAGCTGGCCAGTGACTATAGCCTGAGGCTTGGGGGCCAACAGTCAGAACTGCAGTCCTGACCGATGTTCGAGTAGTCTTTTTATAGGGAGTCAGTTACCAAGGGTTTCTATGCAAGTAGTTAGAGAAGCTGAATCAAGCAGGTTAATTTTTCTGAGCGGAGTGGGGTTTCCACACAAGCAGTTACATTGCTAAAGCAAAGAGTTTCCAGCTAGTTAGCAAAGACAGTAGCAGGTACAGGATGTCATCCCAGATACGGTTTTCTGTATGGCTAGCACAAGCTATTTTCTCATGGGAAGAGCAAGCAGGTTTACAGAAGCAGAAAGCCATGTTAGGGTAAGGGAACAAAATGGACAAACAGTTGTTCATAGACAAGATCTAATACGTGGCCTTCCACAGATGCAAAGCATCCCTGCTCCCTCTGGGTATTCCACCTTCCCAGCTCATCAGTTTTTTCACTAACCAGAGAGCTCTTTGAGCCTTACTGTTTAAAATTTTTATGCGAGTTTCATATCATAAGTTTGATTGATTATGTCATTGGCCACATGAATGAACTCAATCTCTAGCCCCCTTCATCTCCCCAGAGGTTGAGAGGTGAAATTTCCAACCTCCTAATCATATGACTGATTTCTTTGGCAACCAGCTCCCATCTGGAAGCTATGCAGTCAATCTCCCTACCCTATACCTATGAATCATCTTGCTAGCATAAAGTCAGCTGTGGTCTAAATGGGCCAATATGAATAACAAAAGACACTCCTATCACTCACAAAGTTCTGAACTTACTGAGTCTCTGTGCCAGGACCTTGGGACAAAACCAAATATGTATGGTTTTGGGAACTTGGGAGTAGTTGGTTCTTGTTTGCTAAGGACACTAACCAAAGTGAGCATTTTAGCATTCTATTACAAAGTGAAAGTGCAAAAGGATTATTTCAGCATAAATGTTAAGATAAGTATGGACTTTAAATTTGGGTGTGATTGCTTTAAATGTTCTTGAATTTTATTTTATTTTTTCACAAAGTTAGGTAACTATAAGTGAAAGAAAATGAACTCAAAGAACTTGTTGAAAAATGGCATCCCTGATAACTAGTGACATGTTTTTAATGCTTGCTGTAAACACCATGAAGGTCTTGCCTTTAGTGAACCAATTTATATGGAGAACCCCTGGGTCGTGCAGCCTTGAGAGGTGTGATATACATGGAGAAAGATATTTTCCTGTTTTCAAAGGTTTGTACATAAAAAGGATCTATGTGCTTATAAATCTTAATTGAGAATTGGAAAGGAACAACTTACATGGCAATTTGTAAATTTTCAGATATGTTTTTTAAAAAATATTATTTATTTGATTTTATTTCATCATTCATTTATTTTAATTTGACCAGAGAGAGGCACAAAGAGAGAGAAAGAGAGGAAAAGTGAGAAAGCAAGCCACCAGGTCTGGGACTTGAACCGTGTCTACCACGTGGGAGTGTCCAGCACCTTAACCACCATGCCACCTGCTGGTCCCCATTTTTTAGATATCTTTGAGAGAACAGAAAAGCTTTGAATTCAGAGAATAACTTGGGGTAATATCGAGACTTCTTAAAAGGCTGCTTTTTTTTTTTTCCCATAATCTGGAAATAGTTTTTATAGCAAATGTCCTTGAATATATAAACAATCAATTTTGAAATTCAGCTGAACTGTGTCAAAGTTCACAGTAAACTCATGCCAGTGCATATGGATGCGTGCCCAGGATCCCGAGAGGAGAATGGAGTAGAAGGGATTGCAGCTTGGCCATACCCCCTGGGGGGGTGATTTCTCACTTTCTGTCTCTCTGTCTTTCTCTGTCTTTCTGGCAAGCACACACACCCTATAGCAAAAACCTCTCCAAATTTTTTAAAATTTAGTTTATTATTATTATTGCTTTTTAATTGGATTAGAGAGACAGAGAGGGAGAGAGAGAGAGAGCAGGAAAGTGAGAAAGTAAGCTACCAGGTTTGGGACTTGAACAGTGGTTGGCCATGTGGGAATCCATCACCTTAACTACCAAGCCACCTGCTGGCCCCAAGGAGAGGTTATCTTAAAATCCACGTGGCCTATTTCAGAAAGATGTCTATAAATAAATTTGAAAACACTTGAGTTCTTTTTTTTTTTTAAAATATGTTTTAAATAGCAGAAGAATATTGTTATCATTTGGAGCAAAGTTTTTCTTTATTTTTTGGCTAATGAATTAGGTCATGCAATAGTGTTTTTTGTTTGTTTGTTTGTTTTTATAGATACCAATAAGACTATTGATGCTGTCTGCTCCTAGTCTCAAAATATGTCGTTGGTTCCAAATGTCATTTTTGGATAGAGACTAGCACCAACCATACACTAACCTCAGTGTTAATCATCCTACTTAGGTCTTTATTACTGAGCTACATGTTATTTACTCTATTTGTTTATAATAGGTAGACAATTGGATGATTCATATTCAAACTATTCACTTAGAAGATAGCCTAAGTGAGAAAAGTATAAATTGGTGATCCAAATGTTATTTTATTGTTAAAAAAGAAAAAAAAACCTTTCTTACAGATTTAGTAGGAAATTTTTATTAAAATTTTGTAGAGAAATGAAAATTCTGATCTGACAAAGCTTAAGTAAAAATTTTATATGTGGATTTTTATATTTAGGACATTTTTCAAAAAACTTACTATGGCAAAGAATAAACATTTTGCTGTTGGAAAGTTATTCAGCCTAGGAAGTGCTGTTATCCTTTTTATTATTATTTTTTTCTCTCAAAGATGTTTATCCTCTTTTTTTCTTTTTTAATTGCCAGAGGTTATGTACTTTCCCTGGAAAGAGAAAGAGGGCAATCACTTCCCTCCATGCGATGTGGTCATGTGATAGGCAGGTAGCTAGTAATGAGAGGGCAGCCCTGAGAGAATAACAGGACCCATGCCACATCAGTCGCAACTTACCAGGAATTACAACCAAACCCTCCATGACAATGCCTTCTTCCAATCCAGCTCCAGGTGCCAGAGAGGTGAGGCAAATCACATTTTTCTTTCTTGGTACCTTAGGAAGACACATAGGGACGATTGTGAATTTCCCTCACCATTCCTCATAAATACAGAAAGACTCATGCAGACATTTTAGTCAACATCCTGATTCCCACTGGGGCAATAAGCTAATTGGACAGTTCATCCTATTTAGGATGCGCCTACCATCATGGTTTACACTGGGCATGTGCAGTTAGGTAATCGAATTCCTCAGATTCTTCACCTGTGAGAAAGATGCGCAAGCGCGGGAGAAAGCCTTCAAATTCAAAGAACTGATAATATGACAGACCTCCCACAGTTAAATATTCATTATCACCTCTAGTAATAAAAATAACACCTAACCAGTTCCAAATGCAGTTGCTACCTAGCAACCTGTCTGCCCATAAGTCTTTTGGGTGTACTTCTTTTCTAAAATCTCTTTTTCCTATTAAATTCTCTTTTCTACTCACTTTTATTGTGGCTGTGGCTTTATTTCGCACCTAGGGACAGATCTCTAATTTTAGTGGTCTGGACCCAAAGAACCAATGATTTTATACAACGCAGCTCAGCACTCTCTCATCCTATAACAATGCTGCAATTTCTTCTCCTCCATTTCTTTAACCTGTCAGGATTTGGGGCACACATGCCGGGACCAAGATTTGAACTGTGGTTGGCCATGTGGAGTCCATCTCTCATATCCACCACCCTGTGAACTTGGCTTTCCCATGTCTCCTTTAAACAAAGTATTTGTATAAGAGAAAAAGAGAGACCCCCAACAGATTCTTTCCATGCTGCAGTCCTACCCCCTGACTACTAGTTAGCCAAGGATCATGGGCACACCTAATTTGTTCAGGCGAGTCTAGGATCTGCACTCTAACCTTCCCACATGGCTTCAGTATTGCACGGTGGCACCCTATCACCCGAAACACCATGGCTGGGCCTGTTATCCTGTATATCTTGTACCACATACCCCAAGTCATTCTAATTACAATGAAAATATTGAGTTGTTAGGAAAGCCATGATACATTTTGCATAGAAAAATACATCATGAGGGACCAGCAGTTGGCATAATGGCTATGTCGCTGGACTCCCATGTAGTCAACTGCAGTTTGAGTCCTGGACCTGGTGGCTTAAACTCATGCTGGGCAAGTGTGTGTGTGTGTGCCCAAGATCCCAAGAGGAGAATGGAGGAGAAGGGATTACAGTGTGGCCATACGCCCGGGGGGTGATTTCTTGCTTTCTCTCTGTCTCTCTCTGTCTTTCTGGTGAGCACATGCACCTTATAGCAAAAAGCCTCTCAAAAAAACCCAAAAAAACAAAAAAACAAAAAAACAAACCTATATGTCTATATCTATCTATATATCTATTTATCTATATGTATCAGACTTTCTTGATGATCTAATAACATAAACTCATCATAGAATGTTTTTAAAAATATGACTGTGCTAAACCAACTTTAGGAAAACAAAATTAGTGAATATGAGCATGCATTCTGAAATCTTAATACTTGAGCTTAAATTCTGGCATGTCCACTTACAAGCAGGTTTTCTATCCTTTCTGTGTCTCAACTTTTTAAATAAACTGTTAATAAACTTCTAGCTTATTTCTAGTTTTTTATTCTTTTAAACAAAGTGACAATATACTTCTTGTATCTAAGGTTGCAGTAGGATAAGTTGCAAGAAGTGGAATTATAGCTGTATGTATGTACATTTGTAAGTGTCTTTTATATATTGACAAGTAACTGTTTGTAGTGTCCCATTAATTTACCTTCCAGAATCAGTGAGTATGATAGTTTTAGACTTTCCAGTCACCAGAATTGTCAGTCAAATAAACCTCTATTTTTAAAAATTACTCAATATTGGGTTTTCTGTTTAGCAATACAGTGACAGACTAAGAAAACAGTGTGTGTATTGATTTGGGGTCGTTGGAAGTCATGTTGCATTTTTTTCTGTTTTTCTATGCAAAAATGCATCCAATATATACCTTTATAAATATTTTGTGTAATTTCAAATTTCATAATAACCATATGGGACAAGCTATACATTTATCCCAGTGTTATAAATGAAAGAACTGAGTCACAGAGAGTTTTTTCTAACTTGCTCAAGTTTCCATGGCTATGCGTGGGTAAGCCTTGATTTAAATCCTGCCATTTGGGCTTCAGAATCTGTCCTTGACACATACGGCCTTTCCAAATTCCTAAATCCAGGGGTCAAAGAAGGAAAGGAAGCCACATACTTTGTATTCTGGGTTTGGGGAGAGTCTTTAGAAAGTAGAATTATAAGCGTCGCCTGCATCATAATTTCAAGAATTGATAATAGCAGTTTCATTTAGGTCATCCAAAGGCTTGATGAGCCAAGGGTAAGGCTTTGGTTCCACTTCAGACCAGAGCAAGTGTTTCTGTGAGCAGACGTGAGCAGGTACCTGTGTGTAGGCAGAGAGGTGGATGCCAGAACTCTTATGACAGCCGGTGTCGTGCCTGTGAGTTGTCACTGACTCTGCAAAAAAGCCAGAGATATCAACCCTATTTGAGCCTATGACTTTCTGAAGAAAATCTCTTTAAGTGATGATTATCATTTGTGCAGATGAAATAATTGTGAAGTATTAAATCCGAGGTGGTCGCTATGTTTTGGGGAATTCTTGCCCCCATTAGAAAAATAAGCTGCATATCTAAATGACAATTTGGTAAGGGTGTCCTTTGGGTAAATAATTTGGGAAAAATTTCTTGATAACCTAGTATGTGCTATTCATGATTCTGCTCACACGAATAAATAAGACAGCAGCTCTGTCCTTAAACTTCCAGTGGGAACCAAATACTATACCAACATACCAGATAATGACAGGCTGGGAATAAGTGCTATGAGGAGCTAGCAGCATGAAATGATGGAATAACTGATTTGTGATTCCCTAGTGCCCCCCGCCCCCCCCAAAAAAAACTGGAAGTATGAATTATTTATCTTTCAGAAAGTGAGTGAAAGAAAGGTTTGTCCCTTTAAGTTAGCATACAGTGACAGATCATGCCACAGAGGTTCTAAGAGAAAAATTGTCATAGCCAGTCTATTCTGGGGCAACCTCATAGAGCAGCAGTGCTGTGCAGAGGGAGCTGATGTCCACACAGCCAACCTTGGTTTGCATCTCTGCCCCAGTGGCTTGAAAAACACCCTGGACACATGTGCATGTGTCCGAGATCTTGATGTCATGGAGAAACAGAGGACAAAGGGTTATGTATTAAGGGGAGGACCAGGCCCATTGGAGTGTGTTCTTTCTCTGTCTTGTGCATGCACACACTGTCTGACATTAAAAAAAAAAAAATTAAAAAGGTCAACGCTTATAATTAAGTCTTGGATAAAAAGGTAGAAAATATATAGCCAGCTGATAGATGAGAAAACTGGTTTGTCAAAGGGGGAGAGAGAGAAATTTGTAGCTTGTATAAATTACTAAAAGACAGCCCAAAGAACACTATTTATTATCATTATTTTTTACTTCATTATAGGGTGCGTGCACTCATCAGAGACACAGAGAGAGAGAAAGTGAGAAAGCACTCTGCATGGGAGTTGGCCATGCTGCAATCCCTTCTCTTCCGTTGGCCTCTTGGGGTTTTGGGCACACATGACAGCTTGTTTTTCAAGTCATAGGATCTGGGACAAGGACTGCACAGTTGGCCATGTGGGATCAGCCACTTTAACTATCACGCCACCCAGCTGGCTCCAAAGAATACTTTTCAAAGTGTCTGGAAATCTAGATTCCGGCCCTGATGCTAACAGTAATGAGCTGTGTGATTGTGGGATAAACCATATACTTTTCTGTTCCCTGATCATACCCTTTTCTAACTAGAAAAAGAAACTAAGATATGTATGCCAGAATAAAACTGGATAACAAACCTGTGAAGCTGATTTGTTTTGCATTAAACGATTTCTCTGTGTGGTGATTGGGTCCTATGTACCTAATGCCGGTACAGGCTTCAGTTCATGAGGTGGGGACTTAAGCAGTTTTTCCAGTTTTGTTTAACCAAGTTATTCTATGTAAAAGTAAATTATTGCTGAAACAGCTGTTTTATTCCTTTTATGTGGAAAAGAAGCCATTCGAGAACAGCTGTGTTTAGTTATTTATTTTTATTCAATATTTAGTTTGGAGAAAATCAACTACATAAATATATAGGAAATAGAAATGCCCTTTTCTGGAACAATCATTATACATGTTATTGACATCAGATACCAGGCAATTTAACCTGCTCAAAATAATATATTCCCTAAGAATCTCAGCAGCTTTTAGTCCAAAATGAAAGCTCACTTACACCACAAGAGATAGTCAAATCAGTGTGACAGAATTTGAAACCTATATTTTCTTTCAGAACATGATCTCCTATAATCACAGTAGAAAGCTGTTTTGCTAGGTGTTATGCAGGAAGGCACTGGTAGGTGATATTACCCAGATAAGTATTTCTACGCTATGAATACCAATGTAATCATTTCCTCAGGGTTTTGTCTTATTTTTCTGCAGTATCAATTTAAAGATGGACCAAACACTGCGTCTTGTTCAAAATCCTTCTTCCTTAACATTGTTTCAAGAAGTTAACAAATTTCATATACTAACAGAGTAAAAGTTGTCATGGTGATTTAAAAAAAAAAGATCCACAGATACCTTCATTCTGAAAAGGTTTTCTTTCTTGGGAGGGAAATGATTTCTGTAGCTTATATATAATTATTACTGTAAATTGTGTTGTGGGTATGAAGCAAATGAAAGCTGAGCTCTATAAACTCATCTTTCCTTCAGCTTCTTTGTTCATTATGTTGTCAACGGATTTTGTACATTATTCTCTGTAAACTTTGTGGATTAGTGAGATTCACTGAAAGAAGGCAAGATTATGTTTCAGTTTTTCCTCAGAATCTATAGTTTAGAAATAAATTAGAATAACAAATAGGTTTACCAAAAATAGCATATAGGCATTCACTTTTTGGTGACTTTATCAAAATCACTTAAAGATAAAGAGAAAATGTATAAATAAATAACTAAAGGAAATAATGTCACTTATTATTTTTTTTTCAGACTTCCCATTTTTCTAAGGCGAGAAGCTCAGTTTTGCTAACATTTGTGCTAGCAAATATATTTCAGTAGGTTATACACATGATCACTTTTTTATTTTGGGAGGTCCTTATTTTTAAAAAGTAAGTGGATTATGGCATTCATTTTATAAGTCATTTACCAAAGTTTGCACCATTTTACCTCTTGTCACATTGAAGAAATAACGCATAATTTCCATTTTGTCAGCAAATAGCTCTATGACAGGCAAGTGCCTACATGGTGTGTACAGCAACACTCTCTAATGGATTGCAGATCCCACTTGAGAACGCACAGTGTGCTCATTAAAATTATAGCAACAGAAAAAGCAGAATAAATTGCTACCAAGTATTTGACTATGACACTTATATGTATTTCTTCTTGACATGCCTGTGGGCATGTCACTGTAAATTGTCCATGAGGATTGTAGTGACAGCTTTATGGACTAAAGTTAGAGGCCCAGCTAAATGATGACAGCCTAAATAAGAAGAACATAGTGAAAATAGCTTATGAATAGCTGTATAATTCTGTTCTGACAATTTTTAGCACAAACTATCCCAAGCACCTTGGAAATTTGGAACAAAAACTAAAAACGTGACTCAGCAAATGATTGCGCAATGTGACAAATGTGGATTCCTAGTCCTGAAACAATGAAATATGTAATAGTGTCATGAATATTGAGAAGATTTGTGAACACTCCTAGCCTGGCAGCAGGAACACATGAGAGATGTCATAGATATTTAATCGTTCCTTCTCTTCTAACCTTGTCCTGTTTTGCTTTACCAAACCATCCAAAGAAATGAATGCCAAGTGAAAAGGGTGTGATACTGTGATGTCAACAACAACCACTGCAACAATTCAAGGGAAAACAATGCAACCGAACAGGAATCCAGGGAGAGGTGGAATTTATCTAGTCTTGAAGGAACTTAGACCTTAACATGGGAGAAAATGGGGACAGTATTCCTGGCAGGAGGGCCTGTGAAGGTAAAGCCTTGGCATCTAGGCTTGCTTGGTCTGTCTAAGGGACAGAGAAGGGGTCAGATAAGGTTGGAGGCTCATTGTAAAGGCTCCAATGTGATGTGCCTAGGATCTGTGGACTTTGTGCCCTAGGAAATGAGGTATTCCTTGAGTACTTTTATTTGTGAGAACATTTGTAGAGAAAAAAAATGTTTGGAAAGGATCAGATTTCAGGGATAAAAATATTTATTTTTAGGGCTGGCTCCAAGGCTCAGTGGTTAAGCACTGTGTATCTGGAGCCAGATACCACACGGTCGACTGAGGTTTGAGTTCTGGCCCTCGGGGATATGAAAAACACACAGGAATGTGTGCCCCAAATCCTGATGGGATGGAGAAACATAGGAAAAAAGATGGAGGTGTGACCATACCCCACTGGGGGGGGAGATAAAAAGGGAATGGTCACATTAAATATTGTACAATTATTACATATTAAATATTATATTAACTTAAATTATATATTAAATGAAATATTATTTAATAATCCATGAATATTTAATAATTTCTCTCTCACTCTTTCTGGTGACCCATGTGCTCACTGATAATTTAAAAAATTCTATTTTTAGACATATTGAGATTTTAAAAGATGAAAGCATTAAATTGCAGGAGAAAGGTTAGGGCTATATATTAGTCATAGAATAAGTGAGTTTTCTGAGACAGACAGAAATACAGAGAGGGAGACAGAGAAGGAAAAGAAGGAAAGTGAGGAAAAGGAGGAAGAGTAAGAGGGGAGAAGGATCATGAAGAGGAGGTGAGAAAAGGAGAGGAAGAGAAGAAGAAAGTAAGTCTTGACTAACTTTGGCATATATTCATATTTAGCAGACAGGAGGAGTCAAACCAGTAAAAGACATAATGAATGAATGCTTACTAAGGAAAAAGGAGGGAATAAAAGAAGATTGTCAGGTTTGATGAGGAAAGAATAAACTTTTATTCATCTTCCATCAAATTCAGTCATTGTAAGGTAGCGTTACCTATTTTAATTTTATTTTATAACAATCTAGTGAAGTGGATGATATTTTCACCAAATTACAGAACAAAATGATACTTGGATTATTAAATAATATTTAATTTAATATATAATTCAATATAATATTTAATATTTAATAATTGTATAATATTTAATGTGACCATTCCCTTTTTAAGTGGCAAAATTGGATTTGAACCAGAGATGATCTGTCTTCAAGATCTCCTGTGGTTACATTTTGAAGCCAAGACTTTAAAGAGGAAGGTTTAAAGTGATCCTAGAAGACAAACAAGAAAATGAAAATTAGACAAATCCATTGGCTTTGGTAGTTAAGAGATCTTTGTTGAAGTTAAAGAAAGTAGTGTATTTTCAACTGAGAGCTGAAAAGATTCAGATTCATTGCAGGGGATTAAGGAGGAGTTGGTTAGAAATTGGGCAGAGGATATTTATTCTCTGCTGAAATTGGGCAGTGTAAAGAAGTCACGAAGCATCTATTGCATGTACACTTATATTCTGGTACCATATACTCAACAAATTATCAGTTGCTTCCTCAGTACCATTATAGCTAAGCTCTGTGTTATAGACAGCCTTAAAGATGGCCTTCAGGGCTCCTCCCTGTCTTTATTTAGTCTTTTCTCACATAGAATCATGTACTCAGAAGCACTAATGAGTGACTTCTGAAGCTAGGCCATAATAGCTATTAGCGGTCAGAGGAGATTTTGGGGTAATGGTATGAAGAACATTTCATTTTCTTTGCAACTCATATGAACATTTTTAGAGGATGGAATAAACTTTTTTTGAGATGATAGTAAGAGGGAGCTGTTGGAGCTTGGCTGGGCTATGTTTTATGTTGAAGCAAAAAAAAATTTTGTGGGGACCAACAGATGGCATAATGGTTGCATCACTGGACTTCCATGTAGTTGACTGTGGTTCTAGTCCCAGACCTGGTGGCTTAACACTCAGGCTGGGCATGTGTGTGTGTGTACCCAAAACCCAAGAGGAGAATGGAGAAGAAGGGATTGAGGTATGGCCATCTCCACGGGAGGTGATTTCTCACTTTCTGTCTCTGTCTCCCTGGCAGGAACACGTGCCCTATAGCAAAAATCTCTCATTTTTTTTTTCTTCTCTACAAAATACATAAGAGAAAGAGAAAGGACTGGTCTCAACGCTTCTTAGTGGGAGGCTTATAGGGCAAGATACAGTGGCTGAGGATCAAGGAGAGACACTGGGGAAGAGATGTATTTAATGGAGATTTTTTTTAAGTGAAAAATCTATGCTTTGTGTGACCTGTCCTTATACATTTCAGTAAAACTACAAACATTTAGGGGGATATACGTGCTATGATTAGTTTTTTTCTATCTTGTGACTGCCTGTAAGGTAAGATTTACATTAATGTTAGTGAATTACAAAATAGTCATTCCATAAAAAGGAGGACCCATTTTCATGAGCACATATCATTGTTGCTTTGAGAGTAGTAGAGTTAGCAAATTTAGGGAAAAGTGAAGAAAGCAGTAGTGAACAAGAGATTGAAGAGACAGATGTGTGATTAGATGGACTGAAAAATAGACTTATAGGTCATGAAAGACAGTCATCTTTCTCCAGAGGCAAAGTGAGAAGCTGAACGACAGAGGACTATTTTAAAGTTGGCGGTTTTGCCTATGAGAACTATGGGAAGGACCAGCAGTTAGTGTAATGGCTATGTCGTTGAACTCCCATGCAGCTGACCACGGTTCGAGTCCTGGACCCGGTGACTTAAATTCCCTCCGGTCGTGTGTGCTTGCGTGCCCAAGATCCCGAGAGGAGAATGGAGGAGAAGGGATTGCAGCGTGGCCATCCTCCCCGGGGGGGTGATTTCTCGCTTTCTGTCTTTTTGTCTGTCTCTGTCTTTCTGGCAAGTGCACGCACCCAACAGCAAAAAACCTCCCAAAAAGAAAAAAAAAGAGAGAGAGAGAGAACTGTGGGAGAAATGCTCAAGATGAGGGATTGGGCTGAGATGGCCTTGATTTAACCTTCTCTATCAAGCAGGAAGCAGTATCATTTACTGGGATGAGAAAGCAGGATGGAACTTAAAAAAAATGTTTTGAACCATTTGACTGAACTAATAAATAAAATGATTGTCAAGCAGCAGAGAGTTTTGAATGCCTCAAACTCATTTTACACATTTTCCTAGTGATGTTGCTGTTTGGAATAGAAGAGAATAAAGTTTAGAAATCTATTTAGGTAGGAAGGACTACATGCTATGCCTCAAATATATCAGGAGGGCTGTTGCCAACTTTCTTTAAAAGTAGTTAGATTTGCACCAGTTTTCTTAAGAGAGTCTAGCTAACTAAATTTATATGTCTCAGGGCATCTAATTAAAGTATCTACAAGGAGACTTCAAAAAGTTTGTGGAAATTGGAATTTGAGTATAAGCTTATTTTAGTGTAAAGGGGTTTTACCATCAATGCCTGATTTTTTAATAATACATATTTCTATGAACTTTTTGAAAACACCCCCTTAACATTAGGTGTCCATGCCATCTGTGAAATATTGTCATATTTTACCTCCAAGACTCCAACCTTGGTGGAATGATCCAGAAGTGGTTAATCCTGCCATTAACTAGTTCAATGTTTTGCTCATGATGGGCTGTACCAGACATATTTTCTGGCATTTCTCTATGCTCTGTCCCTGATAGGAGGGATACCTCTGATTAAATTCTGACCAAAGGAAAAGACTGGAGAGCTATGATTTTTAATAAAAGATCCTAGTCTGCTCTAGACCACAGCTAATGGGAGTATGGCCATCCCCTGACATGGAACGCTATAGAGTGGTTAGTTAGTAACTTATGGTCCATGTTCTGGCAAGAAGAGATGAACTACGCCACCTAATACAACAGTCACTCTAGGGAATCTCATCTGATAAATGTCAAAACAAGAAACTGAATGTGGCTACTGAAATGGAGCAAATGTCCTGAAGTGAAACTGTGGCTATCACGGTGGGTTAGTCATGATTCCAGGTTCAATGTCCAGGAATATCTTAAGACATAAACCCAAAAATATAGTTTTAAAAGTTTGTTTTTAAAAAAGCATTAACTCTCTGATGACTAGGTACAATGGTGAAGTACCTGTGTGATAGGAGCCATGTGCTGCCTTCTCAGTTACACAGCTGGAACATTTAGCTAAAACTGAAATGGCACCATCCCTCCTCTTGTAGAAAGTGGCTGCTCAATGGGACCAGCAGTTAGCATAATGGCTATGTTGCTGGATCCCATGTAGTCAACTGTGGTTCAAGTCCTGGACCCGGTGGCTTAAACTCATGCTGGGCGCGTGTGCGTGCGTGCCCAAGATCCCGAGGAGAATGGAGGAGAAGGGATTGTGTCGTGGCCTTCCCCCCTGGGAGGTGATTTCTCACTTTCTGTCTCTCCGTCTCTCTCTGTCTTTCTGGCAAGTGCATGTGCCCTATAGCAAAAACCTCTACAAAAAAAAAAAAAAGAAAGAAAGAAAGAAAGTGGCTGCTCAAACTCATAAAGAGACTGAAAATCTTATCTCCCAAGAACTTTTTATCATCTTTACGACAACATGAGAAATGTATATTGTACGTCTTCAATATAGAATTATTTCTATTTTGAAGCAAGAGGAAATGTTTAAGGAGTGTGAAGGAACACTGTGGAGCCATTAAATCCCTCTTTGGCAGTTTGTATTCTCTGTGTAACCTTGAATATTTTATTAGCAATGCCAGTTTGCTTTTCAAAATACAATCGTACTGCTCCAGGTAACCTCCAACATACTTGCCAGTTGAAAAATATAAAGTTCCTATGTGGTTAAATAGGATCCACATTTGCCAATCTTGGGTTTGTTTCTTTTCCTTCTTCTTTTTTTTTTTCCCCTCACTTTGGATAAGAGAATGTTTTTTATAAATTTGTCTGTATTTATATTAACAACAAATATGCTAGTTTTGTGAAATGTGAAAACTATCATCTATCAAAGTCCTGGGTTTGTTTCTTTATGCTGTACATTGTTTTCATTTCATTTCATACTCGGAAGATGTAATAAAGCCAATTAAAAGTATATGCATTTTCTGATGTTATAAAGAATGCATAATTCTGAGGGAGAAAAGTGGGTAAGGGTTGCTAGGGGCAACTGACAAAGGGGATGTAAATTAATATGCTTGTTTCTTTCAAATATTGCATTAATCGCATGGAAGGAGGGAAATTTAAAGTCATTTCTGAGAGGAGAAACTCTTCTATTATGGAGATTCTAAGTATGTTTGTATGCCAAGGTGAGCTATGCACCCCCTGGGGCTCTCCTTGAAGAGATTATTGATAACAAATTATATGTGTGTATATATACATACATATATAAAATTATATATATATAATTATATTGGGTTGTCAGAAAAGTCATGGTGCATTTCATATTAAAAAAACAGAAAAATACGTCATGACTTTTCTGATGACCCAATGTATAGAATGTCTGTCTCTATATATTTATAATCATATGTATCTATCATTATATATAGAAAAGCTCTTTTAATTTAATTTTAGCAATATAAGCTGTTGAAACAAAGATGAAATTAATATACAAGAATAATAGTATACTACAAACTCCATGAAGCAAAGGCTTTGAGTCTATTTACCACTCTCCTCAGAACATTTAGAGCTCAATAAATATTTGAGAAAAATTGTATAGTTTATAGAAAAATATGTATGTGGTTATAGGATTTTATTTTTTATTGGTCAAAACCAAAATTCCACCAACTTAGAACTTTTATTTGGTAAAAATCCACATAAAATGGTCAGGGTAGAGGGCATCGCAAGAATTGCTGAACTGAAATATACCTGATATGCAAGAAAAGGAGAATGAGTTCATGAAATGAGAAATGGAATGAGATAAAGGAAAGTCTCACCCTTGTATAGATAAATAAATATAACTGAAATTCAGCAAAGTGGGGCAGAAATCTACACTCAAGTTACCCTGTCACCTGGTGTCTCTCTCTCCCTATTAATGATGTTATGGCATTTCATGTGTGTGAAGCGAACAGTAAATAAGTTTCGAGAGTCAATTAGTATCTTTGAGAAAGATCAGGAGAGGTGTCTGGCAAGGGTTAGGGGGATAATTAAATAAGCTCACAAGGACAGGCCTTGGCATTAGAAGCAAAAGACTGTGTACTAAGCATTCTCTGGAACTGTTGGGAGAGTTGCCGAATTTCCTATTGACTTGCTGAGCTAGAGTAAACAAGGTGAAATGCTTTGGGTTACCTGTTTTATTTTGAAGCCATTGCTTAAGGAGGAATGCTCAGGCCTCAGAGTATGTAGACTTGATTTACTTAGTGTAGGCACTTCTGTAAACTGTCAAGGGTCTCTAGCAGTGATGGCAGTTGGTTGTCACAGTTAATTATTTTTCCTAGGTCTTAACCAAGAAGTTTGAGTCTAACCAGAGAGCTTAGATTTAGTAGAAAGGGGAATCATGATTAAAATCTTGATTCTTTATAACCTTTAATTGTGTTTATTTAAGACAATGGTTTACTATGTTTAGAGTTTGTTTTATAAGTTTCCTCAAATCCCTTTGGAAGCTGTCTTGACATAAATAATGAAATGCTTTCTAAATGTTGTTGACCTTTTTATGGCTAAGGAAAAAAGCTTATCACATATTAGATAAGCTTTTCATGTGAAATCTATAGTTTGCAGGAAGAATAGGGGATCTATATTAATGTAAAAATTGTGGACAAGTTAAGTAGTGTTGGGGTAGTTGTTGCAATTTGTTATATACTGGAAAAAAGGCCTCAATGACAGGTGACATTTCAGCCAAGTCCCGGCATTGGAGGGAAGTGAGCCTGGTAGGTTGTTTTGAGAGGTTCTTTCCTCTGAATGGTGGGTTGAACCGAGATTCAGGGAGTTGGGAAAAAATGTGAGGCACTGATGTCATGTTGTTTACTGATAGAGTTTGGGATGACCTTGGATAAGCCTATAAGCACTCACAAGCACTTGCTTCCTCTTGGAGCTTGTAATGTGTATGGAGAATGTTCACTAGAGAGCTTCCTGCCTCTTGGAACTCACAGCATGGAGCTGAGCTGAGCCCAATAAAGCCAAGGCCACCAGGGCTGAGCTAGTAAAAAAGCTGAATTGAGCTAGCTGATTGGCCAGGTTCTCCCTTTGTCTTGAAGGGGCTGCAGGCAATAGTGGCTCATTGCTGAAACCAAACTGTCGCACATTCATGTGTGTTGCACGTCATGATGTAAAATAGCAAAGAAACAATTATATAACAAGCAGGCAAGCACACTACAACTAATAAGTTGTTTACCCTGTAGCCTTCAAACATAAAAAGATAGGAACTGAGGGAACTAAACCATCCTGATTCCAATTTCTCTACATAGATATGTAGAGAAGAACATTCCGGACTGAAGGAATAGTCAAAGCAAAGAGGCTTGAGGCAAGGAGTGTGCCTGATGTATTGAGTCAAGACCAAGGAGCTTGGTGTGACTGAAGTGAACCAAGTTTGGGGAAGATAGATATCAGGACATGAGCTCAGGAAGTACATAAGTGGTAGATTCAGTAGGACAGTTTGGGCCTTGGGAAGTCTGCCATTACTGAGTGAAGTAGGAAATCATGGGAGCGGTTTGAAGTAGAGGAATGACATTATCTGACTTATGTTTTAAAAAGCATTATGCTAGGGGTCAGATGGTGGTGCAGAGGCAAAATGTACTGTTCCATGAGGTGGTCCCACATGGGGAGGTTCAAGTCCAAAGACCTCCCTGAGTATGCTAGGCACATTCTTGTCCATGATCTAGGGTGACCAAGGACTGGGGAGTGGATTGGGGAGTTGGGACACTGTTGAGGATACTGTCTCTTTCTCTTTTTCTTTGTCATTCATGGAACAAATAAATAAGTAAACTTTTTACAAAAGGGTTATTCTTGGGGACCAGCAGTTTGGCATGGTGGTTAAGGCTCTGGACTCCCACATGGTTGACCACTGTTTGAGTCCCAGACCTGATGGTTTGCTTTCTCACTTTCTCTCTCTCTCTCTGGTGACCGCCTATAGCAAGTTAAATAATAATAATGATAATAAAATTAAATAATTATTTTTTACAAAAGAATTATTCTGACCTCTATCATTGTCTCAATTGGGAGTACAACTGGAATTTGGTTGCAGACAACAGATATCTAATAGAAGTTTAAACAAATAGGGGTTTACTTTTCTCATTTTTGTCACTGATCCAAGAGGTTTCTAGAACTGGTTTGCCTTTTTTTTATAATGCTGTCAGCAACTCAGGTTCTTTTTACCTTTCCTCTCCACCATCCTCCACATATTGGCTTTCCTCCTTCTACTTTTTGCCTTATGATTATAAGATGGTTTCTGCAGCTTTAGACATCCCATCCTTGTTCAAGGCAAAACAAAGGAGGGAAAGGTGGCACTAGCCATAACTAAGGAAACTTTATAGGCCATCTCTAGCTGTACAGGAAGATAAGAGGTTAAATATTCACATTCTCAGCATCTCTACATGATTCAGGAAAGGGATACGGGAGCTGGGGATGGTGCTAGGTCAATCTGCAGTGTATCACAGTTTTGATTCAGTATATCTGTGCTGGTTTATCGGTTTACCATCTCTTTCATGTACATATTTTCATTTTTATCCTGTAGTGATCCTTCAGGGGAAGTTGAGGAAGGAATGGTAAACTCCATTTTAGAGATGAGAAAGGTGAAGTCAAGAGGGAAAGCAACTGCCTCACAGTCTTTTTTTTTTTTTTCTTTTATTTATTTATTTATTTTAGAGGCTTTTGCTATAGGATGCGTGTGCTCGCCAGACAGGCAGAGACAGAGAGACATAAAGCGAGAAATCACCCCCTAGGGGGGATGGCCACACCTCAATCCCTTCTCCTCCATTCTCCTCTTGGGATCTTGGGCACGCACGCACATGCGCCCGGCGTGAGTTTTAAGCCACCGGGTCCAGGATGTGAACCATGGTCACCTACGTGGGAGTCCAGCAACATAGCCATTATGCTAACTGCTGGTCCCATGCCTCATAGTCTTTTAATGAATGACAGGGTCAGAACTAGAATAGGTGTTGGTGACTCTCGTTCATTGTATTCCTCACTTTAGAGTCCTATGAAAAGTCTTGGCTTTGTCCCTGGCACTGGCAGAGGCGTTGGTCTTTGTATCCTGCCTCCTCCAGGAAAGGAAAAGGGTACTGGGAGACCCCTTGCTCTCCTGGTGCTTAGGTACTAGGATGATTCTGTAGCTTTTCTCTGGTTGCCTCAGAGTTGAGCTATCTGAAATAATGCAGAAAACCACTAAAGAGTGAAAAAAAACATTACCCTCTGGAGGGAAGAAAGAGCTAGATTTATCCTTGTGGCCTGTGCTGCAGTGGAAGAATTCCTGGAAACTCATTCTTATAAAAACATTTAAAATGCACCAGGAGAGCTCTCTCTGTAAAGAAAGTGTATTTTTTCATTAGTTTTGCAAATTGCATAATTCTTTCATCAAGATAATAAATGCCTTTAGTCTTTTGACTAAACCTGTGGTTTCCTCATAAGATTGCTTAATGCTGGGTTTCCAAGTTGCTCTGAGAGGAGCAGCTGTGCTCTCTGTCAGATGGGCTCTTGCTGTCTGAATGGAAGCATCTGGGAAAAGCCCATGTCGCTCTTCAGATCCATCACCTGTCCAGGTGCACGTTCACTCTTCCCTTGCACGTGACCGATGTTGTTTTATCTGAGAGACTTTGCGATCGAAATAATTAATGACCCAAGGCTCCAACTTAGCTATGAGAGAGTACAGCAAGGCCTCGGGTTTAGGCATAAAGAATAAAGGTGTAAGGAAATTATGAGGAATGAGACTTTTTACTTTATGATGTGGGAAATGCAAACTACATTCAATCCTTACAACAACGTGTGATGCCACTATTTGTACTTGTTTCTGTTTTTCAGTTAAAGAACCTGAAATTTAGAGAGATAATTAAACTACTTACAGTAATATCTGGTATTCGACCAAAATGTGGGATATGTACACAGGTGCATTTCACTTTTCCAAATGCTAACAGCTTTCTTAGTCTCCTGGACATTCTTGCCAACACTTGAAGGAAAAATTAAGAGCAATAATGAAATTCTAGGGAGTTTCAGGAACTGAATTTTAAAATAGGAAATCCATGTAGATCTCAGAAATAGGATTTATTGTGGCCTTGTTCAAGGTAAGTTGTTGGTTTTCAAATTTCTGTGCTAAAAAAATCATTTAAGAAATGTCTTTTAACATGTATGTTCCTGGGCTCAAACCCAGAGATTATGAAGCTCTAGTAGGGGTGAGAAAGAGTCTGGGAATCTGTACTTTAGTCAGCATCTATATAACTTTCATGCAGGTTTTCTGCAAGTGACATTTTGAGAAATATTGCTCAAAATTGAAATTCAATAGTCAGAACCACAACAGGCATTCAGGAGCTTCTGGCTTCCCATCCAGGAGTTGATAGAAAACAGATTGATGCACTTCTCATAAATGAAAATAAACAGGTTATCTCCAGTGAAGAATTTCTCCATTTATTCCAATTTGGCATTGAAAACTCAGAGAAGATATTGAAGAAGTGAAGCAACTCTTCTAGGTAATAATACAGAAGTAAAAAAAAGAAAAAAAAAAGAAATGTGTAGCATGCTATGTTTACTGTTTCCTCTTACTTTGGATCTATAATTTTTTATTTCTCTCACATAGCCAGACACACTGGAAGAGATTCTCAGAGGATGCTAAAAATATTGTTCTTGTCACTACAGACTTCACATTCCCATTGCTCTCTTTCTTCCTGAATCCTCAGTAGAAAAGATATCCTTTGTCTTCTGCCTCTTCCTGACAAGAATTAGGTGCCCAAGTTGAGTTATTTTGGTGAAATGTTCTTACCTCTCTGGCCAAATCCACCTAATCCATATTGAAGTCCAGCATTTAGGCTTCCTGGGGGTCATTTGCCCCTGCTCAAGCTGTGCAGGTGTTTGTTCAAATAGGGTTCAGGGGCTAGGTGGTGGCATAGTGATAATGCAGCTTACCCACATGGGAAGGTCCTAGAATCGAATGCTGTCACCACCTGAGCATGATGGGCATGTATGTGCTCACGAGCGGGGCTGGCTGAGTCTGCGGGTGGATTGTGGTATGGCGATCCTCATGAGGTTGCTTGTCTCTGTCTCTCTCTCCTGGAGTAAGTAATAAATAAACTTTAAAACATATAGAGGGCATGACCAGGCAATGCAAAAAAATAAAACAAAAGATCCAAGGTTATAATGTGAATAGAAGTTTGTTTCTCCATTCCACACATGTTTTTCGAATGGCTACTGTTTGCCAGATATTGCCAGGTGCCAACTAGATAAATAATTCATAATTAAAAGCATTCATTCAGAAAACCACACCATCTTTAGTTTCCTGTTGAAAAACTTTAAGACTTACTTGCCCATTCTATATTATAAGCCTTTAAAATATATCAGTCAATAAAGCACTTTTGTATTTATTATGTTGAGTGCCCAGAGAACCCTATATATTTTCCAGCCATGTAAAGAAGAGTACCAGAGTACTGAGAGCATAGGCATAAGAGTCAAACTGGGCTGGCCCCAAAGTCTAGTGTAGAGATGGATTCCACATGGCTAACCAGTGTTCAAATCCCAGCCCAGGCAGCATGAGAAACATGTGAAGAGAGAGAGAGAGAGAGAGAGAGAGAGAATCCCCAAAATTCCAAAAGGAGGGGAAAATAGAGGAGAACAGATTGTAGCATGACCATGCCTCATAAGCAGATGCTTTTGCTCTCTCCCTTTCTCTGGTAAGTTCATGTACCCTCTGGCAATTAAAAAAAGAATTCAAACCAACCCTGAATCACATCTTATTTCTGTTTCCTATTAGCTGAGTGAACTCAGGCAAGTTACTTCTAACTTCGGAGCCTCTTTTTTTTTATTACTTTAAATCTATAAAGTACACCTTAAAGGATATTTCTAAAAATTAAATAACTAAAGAATTGAAAGTACTTGGCACACAGTGAATGTTTAAAATTTCAATTAATATTATTACTGAGGTTTTCCAACTGCCTCAAGGAGCCCGTAGTGCAGCTGAGGACACAGACACGTCCTTATTTAAAAGTGTAATGAAAGGCAATGCGCTGAGTGCTGAATCAGTCAGAGCAGGATGAGCTGTTGACAGTTGGAGCAAGGAGAGGTTCTGGAAGAAGTTTCTCAGAAGAGCCAGTCCTGAGGACACGGTACAGACAAAACATCAAGCTGCGCTCTTACTATATTTGCAAATTGATCTTCAGTTTCCATATTCTATTTTGAGCTACACAAATCGAGAAATGTCAAAAATGTAAGTGGGAGAAGAAAAAGGGCAGACAATTACTTCTGTAAGGAAAAGTTAAGGGCTGTGTGATTATTTTAATCTAGGCACATGGTTCTTTCTTTTTCTAGCCCATGTGACATTTAAAAGATGGAGTGGGGGAGAAAAAGAAAGATAAGAGAAAACTAGTGCTAAGGACTTTGTGTTTTTAATTTTTGTTGACCTCAAATGCCTACTAGAGCTCTGGGTTACAGAAGTAAATGCCAGTTAAACATTTAAAATGAGAATGTCTAGAAGACATTAGGAGCGTAAGGCAACCTGTTTTGGAACTGTGGCCAGGCAGTATGGTGTGAAGTTTGGGGAAAAGGGTTATCTTTACTTCAGCAAAATGTGCTTTGGTATTGTGGTGTTGGCGTGGCATCAGTGCCATGGTTTAGTAGATTGGCATTGGCCCAGTGCCCATAGCAGTGATGACAATAGTGCTCAAGTTCTCTTTGAGGTTCTTCTGAAGTACCTCAGGGTGTTAAGCAGTAGATACAACCTCCTCCTTAACCACCACGAAAATGGACAGGCATCATTCAGTAAGTGTAGGAAAATGATAGATTTCAGATGGTCCCTCAGGCACTGTATTATAAAACACACAAATGGATTTTATGAAAGGCTGGAGGTGCTTTAAAAGCTAACGGGAAAATGACACCAGAGAAATACAGGTTTTGATAAAATTAAGACCCAGCTAGTAGTCTGTGTTTGTGTAGCCTGTGACATAAAAGTTACCTTGATACATGATTCTCTTTTTCTTCTATTAATGAATGCTGGAAAGAAGTGGATTTCAATTATAAATAAAGCAACATAAAGTTCAAGCAAATCATAACTTGAACAGAAAGGCAAGAAAATGATTTTGAATAAAAATGTTTCTAATTTATCCCTTTATAAAAAATAATAATGGATTGTTACTGTGGAGTTAGAAAGGTTTTTTATTTCTTGTTCACACCTCTCAGTTCATAATGTTGAAAGCTATTTAATGTGTAAGTGAGATATTCTGTTCATGATCCTACTTTCATACTGCAGACTTAGAATGGGTAGCAAATCAGCACATATCCCGATTCTCCCATGCTGTTATATGAGTAATTAGTGTCCACAATAATATGTTAATTTCTGATTATGCATGGATATAAATAGTTGTCCCCTTAGCGGTTGAACTTCCGTATAATAAATAGAGTCCTTTGAGAGCAGTGATGGATAAAGAACTAGTGGGGGTGGCCATCGTAGCCGGCCGTAAAATGGGTTGTCCAATTGGAGACATAAAAAAAAAAAGAGAAGAAAATACCAACCATTTCTTGGAGCAGTGGGGGTAAAGATAGGCTTTAAATTGTTGATGTGGCACTTTGGGCAATTAAAAATAATGCACAAACTAATAAGCAGATTTCCTGGTCTGTCAAACCTGCCATGGAGAAGAAATATGCCATGTAACAAGTACCTCGTCCAGGTGTGTGTGCTTCTACCAGCTGGCAACTACAGACTGCAGCAGCGCGTGATGCTCACCAGGAGATATCACAACAAGTTCCTGGGGAGTTAGCAAGTAGAAAATAGCCGGACCTGT
>NW_006205727.1:1889521-1936776 GCF_000334495.1 Tupaia belangeri chinensis
CGAAGCTTTGGTATTCTTAACCTGCTGAAGGCAGTGAAGAGTTCATTAGAACAGTTGGTGAAATGAGTCACACCTAGATTGTCTTCCTAACCTGTTTCTTTGCGAGAAGCGAGTCTCTCCACAGGTGCAACTCGCTGTAGACAGGTCAAGAATTCTGCTCTGAGTTTTTGCCAAATTTAAAGAGCTCTATTTTCATTTAATATTCTAATTATTTTAGCATATAGTCTACATGAGAATATTTGCCAAAACAAACTCTCTGGGCTTACTTTTGAATTATCTGATATACATTTATTATTTAGAAAGATAAACAATGGCTTGGATATCTTTTTGCAGGCCTTTAAGTGACCAAAAAATATAATGTAAAGAATCAGTCCTGAATTTGGCAATTTACTGCACCTTTATGTTGATCTTGTATCAGTCCTGTTTTTGGCAATTTACTGCACCTTTATGTTGATCTGAAGGGAATAAATACGAGTTGTGCTCTCATTTTGAAATATCATCCACTAAACTATGTTCTAAGCTTTTTTTCTTTTGTTTCTTTTTATGAATGGCTTTTTTTTTTTCCTAAGAATAACTCAGAAGCTTCAGATAATTTCACTTGCAGTTGTGACCTTGAAAAAGATGCAAAATGTTACTGCTTTAAGATTTTGGCAGAGTTCTTCCAACCAAACAAATGATTCCAGAAATACCATTTTATTATTTCTTTTGCTTACAATTTCTGCTTCTTGATTCATAATTTGTGTTTTTTTCTTTATATGAAATCTTTTCCTCTCAAAGGCATAGCTTTAGAAACTTTCTGATACTAAAATATATTGTTGTCCTTACACAAACCACAAACTCAAAGAGATGGAGCAAAAAAGCCCTCATTTTGACATCTACTATGAGCAACTAAAAAAAAAAAAAAAGCAAAAAACCAAGGGACAGATTTGAGAAAGGAAAATTACAGGAATTAAATAATCATAACTTCTGGGTTGATGATAAAAACTCAGAAAAAGGAAATGGTGTAATTAACCCGAATGTTTAATTTTGACAAATTGAACACCATTTGTTTAAAAGGCATTTTCATGTTATTGGCACTTTTTTTCTCCCTTCAACTGATGTTTTGCAGGATCATGCATTTGGAGCAGAAAGATATGCCAACTGTCCAAAAATACTTAAGATCCCACAGAATGATTTGATTTCTTGTCTAAGTTGACAGTAAAATCATATTGAATAATTTAAACTGGATGAGTTGGCTGAGAATAGATGTCATGCAACACATGTGACATAACTCTTTAATTTTCTGGAAAAAGTGGCTATCCTCAGCTGGATATACCATTTTGACAGCTACTTGTGCTTACTTAGCTGGTTCACCCGTGGTGGCTCATTTGCAGCAGAGGGTGTACTCTGCGGATAACTGAGGAGTCAGTGTATTGTTGGATGGACATAGAGAACACACGTTCTGGCTCACCTTTCAATGTGCTTTGTTTTTGTATGTTTAAATTCCATTGATGAGAGATATATTAGGATATTTTGGATAAAGTAGACCCAATGAACTCAACATAAGATTTTATAAAACTGAAGGAAAAAAAAAGATACAAAATTCTTCATCCTCAGGGACCAGCAGTTAGCATAATGGCTATGTCGTTGGACTCCTACGTAGTCGACCACGGTTTGTGTCCTGGACCCGGTGGCTTAAAACTCACGCCGGGTGCGTGTGTGTGCGTGCCCAAGATCCTGAGAGGAGAATGGAGGAGAAGGGATTGCGGCGTGGCCATCTCCCCTGGGGGGTGATTTCTCGCTTTCTGTCTCTCTGTCTCTGTCTGTCCGGCGAGTGCACGCACCCTATAGCAAAAATCTCTCTCTCAAAAAAACAAAATCTTCATCCTCAGAGAGGTTCTATTTAAAATGAATTCCAATCAAGTGTATTAAGGGAATCTTTCTCTAAATATATCAAGGTTTGGTATCTCTATACAGAGTACCATCTTAGAACCTTATATTTTCATGTAAAACATAAAGATGTTTTTTAGAAAGGGATTTTCTAGAAGAATAATTTTTTGTTTTCTAAGTCAGGACCAGAAAACTACAATTCCTGGGCTAAGTGCTGCCTCCCACCTGTTTTGATTTGGTCTAAGAGCTGAGAATGATTTTCACATTTTTAAATGGTTGAAAAGAATACACCAAGAATTATTTTGTGACTCATAAAGGTTATACAATCAAGTTTATTTCATACATTCGATCACTAAAGCTTATAAAATGAATTTAGCTAACATGAGTGTACTTCATGCCAGTCAAGTTGAAGATATCATACATGTTATCAACAGGCAGTCCTCCATTTCTGTGTCCCTTGAATGTCTTCCCTCTTTATTTTTTTCCTTGATTCCTTTCCTCTCACTCTCCCCTATATTTCACCCTCTTCCCACACTGTCTCCAGTATTGGTAAGGGTGTTCATAAATAAAGATTTATTGGAACCCAGCCATGTTCATTCATTTATGCCTTGCTTGATATCTATTGTCGATTATATATGACTGCTTTTGTGCTATGGTGGCAGAGTAGAGTAATGCAACCAAGACCACCTAACCTACCAAGCCTAAAATATTTGCTGTTTGGCCTTTGACAGAGAGTTTGCCATCTCCTATTCTAAATTATTTCTTTTTCAATGTTGACATGTGGTTGCCTAATGAAAAAGTAAGTAGTTTTTATAGTTAAGCTGGGCTTTGTGTGGTAATAATTCAGGGACTAACATCATGACTACGTAATAACCGATCTGATTGGCTCATAGTATTATTTTTCCATTGGCATTTGCCTGGCATGTAATAGATACCCAGAAAATATTTTTTGAAATACTAGATGAATATATTGACATCTGAAACTGAAAAAATGTGAAATCTAAAAAAAAATTTTTTTTCTTCTTATTTAATTTAAGCTGAATTTTTAATGATGTGCTTAATTCATTAATATTGGTTATATCACTGAAGTAATCAATTGCCATAAATTTGAAAACAATACCTTTCTGGAGTCAGGACTGTATTTGTGTCTGATTTAACTTAGCTAAATGTAATTCTAATTAGATGCGTGCAGTGTTCTAACTTTTCATGTTTCCAATTCATTTTTTATGGTCTCGTTGTGCCATGCAGTATTAAAAGTATATGCAAATCTCTATGATTATTCACACTGACAGAAGCTTCTGTGATCTGTGATCATCCATTTATACATAAAGAAACTGATTTGTAGAGAATCAGTAATTAGATGGCCTTCAAATATAAATCAGAGATTTCCGCTGAAAAATAACTTTCTTCTGGTCATTCTTAAGTTCTGAGTTTGAGACTCCTATTATTTTTAAAGTTAATGACTCTCTTAGAGATTCTTCATAAAATGTATTTAAGTCCAACATGCAAAACTTTTGACTAATTTAGTAAACAAATATATCTCTAAATGCATCAATGAGGTTCTTTACAGGAAGTCTTATTAATTAGAGACATGATGTTACACAGTTACATTAATACAGTCACATCAACATAATTTACTGTCACAGACAATATCAGGTGTTAGAACCAGCGCTAGAATCACTTTGAAAGAAAGTTAGTTGTTTAAATCTTAATGTAAGAAACCTTATAAAAATAAAAATAACTGTATTTACTTAGAAGCATTTGGAATGTCAGTGAAATAGCTGCAATTTTTTGCAATTACAGAGTGGTATTCAGTTAACAGACCAACAATTATTTCACATATGTGGCATCAGAGACAACTACAGATGAAAATTTTATTACCGCCATATAGAATTAATTTGTGCTGTGCACCAACATGAATGCTTTAAATTTGCATGCCACCTAACAACCCCCATACTGTGTCAGGCTGGATTAGTGGCTATTGAAAACACCACCACCAGGGACCAGCGGTTGGCATAATGGCTGTGTCACTGGACTCCCATGTAGTTGACTGCGGCTTGATTCCCGGACCCGGGGACTTAAACTCACCCTGGGTGCATGTGCGTGTGTGCCCAAGATCCTGAGAAGAGAATGGAGGAGAAGGGATTGTGGTGTGGCCAACCCCCCTGGGGCATGATTTCTTGTTTTCTGCCTCTGTCTCTTTCTTTCTGGCAAGCGTACATGCTCTATAGCAAAAACCTCTCAAAAACAAAACAATACAAAACAAAACAAAACACCACCAGGACAAGGCTATCTAAAGACATGTTCAGTAGTGTGCTAAAAAGGACACTGTACAGTTTACTAATGAACCTTGCACAGCCTTACATTTTTTTTTCTTTAAAAGGAGTGAGTAGTGTAGATGGGGGCTAAATACTTTATAGACAAGGGAAAAAAACTGCACCAGAACCAACTTATTTATCATCCTTATCTTCTTCATCCTCTGCATCTTCCTCCCCTTCCATATCTTCATTTCCTCATTTTCCTCCTCCTCTTTTTTCTTGCTCTTTTCACCGGACAACTCCCTTTTCTGCTGCATCAGGCTTTCCTTTAGCTCAGAATGCAGAATAACCTTTTTGTGTTTTTCCTTCAGCTTAATAGTCTTCTTTTCATAAGGCTGTTTATCATCTGTAGCAGTGTTACTCCACATCTCTCCCACTGTTTTTGCAACATCACTCATGGATAGGCCAGGGGCCAGGATGTTCTCCTTTGATTTGGGGGCAATCCGCAGAACAAGGAAAAGGCGGAAGGAGGCCTGTTTGGGTGTACTGGGTTCCTTGAACTTCTTTTTTTCCTTTTCTTTTCGTTTCTCCCTTAGGAGAGAGATAAATTTTCATTTCTCTTTCATAATGGACCTTGTCTGTCTTTGTCATATCTTCAAATTTCCCCTTACTGTTAGCAGACATGGTTTTCTACCTCTCTGAACACATCTTACAAAACTCTGAGAGGTTGACTGAAGCAGCTAGGTAGTGCTTCTTGTGCTTCTTCTGGCAAGTTTGCACAAAGAATGCATATGATGATGTTTTGCCTCTTGGTTGGCTTCTTAGGATCTCCTTTGCTCATGTTTAGTTATCTTTCTTTGGTGAAGCCCAGAGTCACTTGCCCAGTGCCCATCCAGCTTTCACTTGCCTTGGCGCTGTCTCTATGGAGCTCAATGTACTCTACTGACTGCCAGTGTAAGTAAACTTTTTTTTTTTTTTGTAAGTAAACTTTTGAAGTGATTTGGAACAGTCACACCAGAGCAACGTTTTCCTAGGTAAAAATATGAAAATATTTCATTTTCTTTTATGAAATTTTAAGCTGTATAATTGAAATGTAAGATCGTTTCAACAAAGACTACTTATTGCACTCCAAAATAAATAGAGTAAATGTTTAGAATGATACTGATATCCTATTAATCTTTATTTACATTTTTTGATATAAAATCAGAATTTTAACTATGTTATTTTTAAGCATGAGATCTATGGTAGCGGCTGAAATTTGAGTAAATGTTAGAAAAGGGTTCCACAGTTCATATCTTTAGGGGTCTTTAACTTTGTTCAAATTCAGCACCTTCACTTGGAATATGTGAAACTTAACTGATACTACTGACATTTTGGGTGACCTCTAATTATGTATGAAGATTGTCTGTTCTATGGCTACTGTTTTCTACAGGCATTCTGTTCCAAGTCAATCTATCTATAGAAATGTAGACATTGATATAGATATTATTAAGTATTTTTCTTATAATAAAATATTAAATATGATATTTTGGGGGAGATTTAAAAAACATATTAAATAATTGCAACAATAAAGTTGGAGAAAATACGTTATATAAAAGTACTATTCAGGCCAGCAAATGGCATAATGGTTAATGGTTAATGCTCTGTACTCCCACATGGTGGACTGTGGTTTGATTCTTGGATCTGGTGGCTTGCAAATCACACTGGGCACATGTGTTTGTGTGCCGAAAAATCCCAGGAGGAGAATGGAAGACAGGGAATTGTAGCATGTCCACACACCTGGGGAGTGATTTCTCAGTTTCCCTTTCACCATCTTTGTCTGTCTCTGGTGAGTACACACACCCTGTGGCAAAAACCTAAGAAAAAAGAGTACTTTTCTAGGCAGTAATTACAAATGGAAGTAATTACAGCTATGCAATGATAATTATATAACATGATCTTACATATAAACCTTTAACCGTATTAAAATGCACTAGTGTATAGTCATGAAGTAATTCTTGCAATATTCAGGTATGTTATACGAAACGATATAATGGACACTGCCACACGAATCAAGAATCAGAACACCACTAGTGATATCATCTTGGCTCACTTTAGAGATAGAGATTAGTTTGAATTTTGTTTTTATTTTTCCCGTGCCTTTATTTATATTTAAATTCTTCCAGAGGATGTGTGCATTCTCTGGAGAGAGAGGGAGGGAAAGTGCTAATGCACCTCCATGGAGAATGATGACATGGCAATTCCTTCTCCATTTCTCTCTCCCTACATTATTTTTGAGCATGCATGCACGTGTGCCTGGTGTGTTTCTCAAGCTGCTGGGTCTGGGACTTGAACTGCACAAGTATTTTTAATAATTTTATGTCTTATATTTGTGCATTACTGTATATATACACACACATCTTAAACAAAAATTATGTTGCTTAATTTTGCTTATCTTTGAACTCTTTTTTGTAATTTTTTTCATCCCTGTTATTGTATCTAATTGTAATTCATTATTTTTCTTTATAGTAAAATATTCCACTGTGTGACTATACCACGTTATTTATCCATTGTTCTATCATCGAACATGGGAGCCATTTCCAAATTTTTCCCCTCTACTTTACATCATAAAGCTATGAATGTTAGTATAAGGACAAGTCAAAAAATGTGTAGACAAATGGAATTAAAGTATAGGTTTATATTGGTGTAAAAGAATTTTGAAATTCATACATTTTATTCATATCACACATTTTCCAGGAATTTTTAGCAGACCCATTATATTAACATCATTACAAATGCAAAATTTTTTCTAGGGGATATAGTGAACAGCAAAATTGCTAAATCATAGTTTATCCAAATGCTCAATTTGTATATTGAAAATTTATGTTAACATATAATAGCATGGTCAATTACCACATAATGACAAAATTATAAAAATATTTATGCCCATTTCACTATCTCTGGTAATATTTCATTTGATCTATATCCTCACTAACACCTGATATTGTCAGATTTCTTAATTTGTGCCAATCTATTAGGTGTGAAATAATCTCTTTGAGGTCTTTATTTTAATTTCCGACTATCAATTATAGTGAGCCATTTATTTTTTTCTTTACAATTACTTATTTTTCCTTTATAAAATACTTTTTATCTTGATATGTGTTTTGCCTAATTTTTCCCTCCCTGTAAGGTTGTATTCTTCCAGTTGATTTGTATTAAATCTATTTTTGTAAATAAAATTATCCTTAAAATGCAACAAAAAGCACTAGCAAAATATTTTGAACGCAAAAATTATAAAATGTTATGTGAATTATCTAAAGCAATGATATGTTTTATATGTTTAAAATTATTTTCAACAATAAAATGCCTAACTCTAGTTAAATATTGTATTCAAAGTCTTAAGCTAGAAATAAATTTGTTTATTAAACTCAGAATTAAGAATGATTCTTTATACTAAAGCCTGTAGATTCTGATATATCTATTAATGGGAAAAAGTGAGTACTAAATTTAGCCCTGACACTTACTTTATCATGTTTTATCAACATTCACATTACACTTGGACTTTGAAAAGTTGTCCAATATCTCTGGAATTAAGAAATTTAGCATGATGGGACCAGCAGTTAGTGTAATGACTATGTCACTGGACTCCCATGTAGTTGACCGCGGTTCGCATCCTGGACCCGGTGGCTTAAAACTCACGCTGGGCGCATGTGCGTGCATGCCCAAGATCCCAAGAGGAGAATGGAGGAGAAGGGATTGTGGCGTGACTAGTCCCCCGGGGGGTAATTTCTCACTTTCTGTCTCTCTGTCTCTCTCTGTCTGCCTGACAAGCGCACGCGCCCTTTAGCAAAAATCTCTCCAAAAAAAAAAAAAAATTAAAAAAAAAATTTAGCATGATGAGTCCAGCATGTGGCACAGAGGTTAAGGTGCTAGATCTCACCTAGCCAATAGCATGCTTCAAATCCTAGACCCAGCGACTTGAGAACAAACACACTTGGGCACATGTGTGTACATGCCCAAAATCCCGAGAGGAGACTGGAGGCAAAGGGATTGCAGTGTGGCCATCCTCCCTTGCTGGTGATTTCTCACTTTTCTTCTCTGTCTCTTTCTGGTGAGCTTATGACTACTTTAGCAAAACTAAAAGGAAAAAAAAAAGTTTAGCATGATAACTACTTAAGCCATTGCTACTTTTCTGTAGTTCTTTTTCTTAAATCCTTTACCAGCGGTAGTATTATGGCACTGTAAATATATTATCAATATAAAAGTTACTGAAACATCATTATAGTAATTTTAAGAAATGCAACTTTAAAATATATTGATAATTATGTCCTAAAGTGATATTTCAGCCCAAAGTGAATGTATTATTCGAAGCATGAGCTTTCCCTGTTTGGTGGCTTTCATTCTTTCCTTCATCTGTATCAGAAAAGGTCACTGTCTGGGGATAACTTTCCTGCCTAGTGAGATGGCTTGAATTTCTAAGACCTGTCCTTTTCAGTGCTTCTCACTGGGTCTCAGGCTCCCATGCAAGCCTGCTTTACTCGGTGACTTCCTATGTTTACAGTGGCATAAAAATGACCATGTGGGTTCTGTGCTGGATATATTCAAGAGCTGTGGCTTCTGGTGTAAAAGAGCACTCTATCCTGCTGGTATCATCAGACATTTAAACCAGAGCTCGCGCGGTGGGGGGTACGGGCCGAGGGTGAAAGTTCATCTTAAATCCAGTTTCTGAAGAGTAAGTAAACTACATGGGAGGACTTCCCTGTGACCCTTTCTTCTCTGCACCATCTAATATTAGTGGAATTCCTAAAAATTATGTTCATAACGGATGGCTGTATTGCATGATAGCAGTGCCTGATACATGTTAAACATTACCAATGAAGAACGTGATGTTGATTTTATATTGTTAACAATCTTTACAAATTTAACATAGCCCATGTTTTGCTATTAATTCATAAAGCTGCTTTTTGAAACCTTTATGTTGAACTTAAGGACATTTTGTGGGTGCTACTTTTGCACTTGTTTTATTTCCCATCAGTAGCTAAAGCTAATTTGACAGAAACTTTCTCATTTATCTACCATCGTGACTAGGAAAGTTCTTTACATATAGTAAGTGCTAATTGATGTGTTTTGATCAAGTTAATAAATGCTCATTGGGACATCTTTATATCAGAGCTATAGATTTAAGAAATGTAGTTCAGTAGGAACGTCACATATTCGTTTAACTTTTAAACAAGAATCACAATTGTAAAGCCCTTATCCTTTCAAGGTAGCTGGTGGTTCTGGAGCTCTAGTATAACCATTTTGGTTTGCTATCTCCAGACTGAGTGGGGAGCTTGCTCTGAGTATATACTCAAGAGCAGATTACTTTCAGCTCCCTTGGAGAAGAGGGGTTCAATAGTCCATTTTCAGCAATGTAGAAAGTAGACTGAGAAATTTGTTTAGGGAAAAGCAGAATGATGTTTTCTTACCTCTGAAAGATGGTTGCCAACAGTAAATGTTAGCCCTTCGATGCTACCCTGCTAAACCTGTAACATCTCTGAAATTGTGTAACATCTTCTCTCTCAGGAAGAGAGAAATGGTCTTTATCCCTACGCCTAATCATTCTTCTTGCAGCCATGTTTTCCAGAGAGGAGAAAGAGAAGTCAAGTGGAGAGTCTTTTAAAATTTTAACTTTTTCTGAAGTCACAGTTTCTGGAAAAAGAAATAGCCTGAGAGAAAGAAGGAGAAAGAAGGAGGAAAGAAGGGAGAAGAAGAGAGAAAAGAGTAGTACAAGTTTTTAATGAAACCAATTTTTCTGCTTTACCTGTTTTCTGCTCTAAATCATCCAAGAGCAATTTATTCCCAATGGTCAGTTTTTGTTGTTGTTTCTTGTATTTTATTTGTTTATTTTTTTGGAGTTTTTTTTTTTTTTTCTATAGGGTGCATGTGCTCACCAGAAAGACAGAGAAAGACAGAGACAGAAAGCGAGAAATCACTCCCCAGGGAAGATGGCCATTCTGCAATCCCTCCATTCGCCTCCTGGGATCTTGGGCACGCATGTGCACACACCTGGTGTGAGTTTAAGCCACCGGGTCAGGGACTCGAACCATGGTCGACTACATGGGAATCCAGTGACATAGTCACTATGCTATCTGCTGTCCCCTCAGTGGTCAGTTTTAACAAGGACCAATCCAGAAAGCCAACAGTAATGGAAAGAGGTGCTAGACTCTGTGGTAGCTTTCATTTCAGTAGAATATTGCATGTTTAAAATGTTTTGGCTCGGAGAGCCGTAGATGTTGCATCCAGCTCTTGATTCCTGCCTACATCCTACTTTGGCCCTGTTTTCTTTTCCAGAGTTAAGTTTTTTTGCATGCTGGTTTTCAATTCTATTTCTACTCAGATCCAGACTTGCTTGACTTTCTCTGCTTCTGGCTCAAGTCCCAAATAAAAATCTGTCTGGATAGTGCAGAGAATCAAATGGTTAAGAGCCATTTGCAATCAGTTTTGTTGCATATTTGAGGTTTTTGTAGATTCTTTCATGCTCAAAGTACTGAAGCCCAATTTTTAAAAAAGTTTTCATTTTTAGTGACCTAATACATGAACACAATATGTGAGACCAAACAGCATTTATAGCTTATATTACAAGTGATTTTTACTCCCTTAGTTTTGTTTCATAAGGACAATAACTTTTATCTCATTTAAATTAAATTACTATTATTTATTTATATTAGCATGACCATATAAATAACTTAATTGCAGAACTAAGCAGAAAACTATGATGCCTCCCGTCACCCTTTTTAAGGGCACATGTGTTCACTGGAGAGAGAGAAAGAGAGAGACAGATGGTAAAAGGGAAAGTGAGAAATTACTCTCTAGGAAGGATGGCCATGCCACAATCCCTTTTCCTTCATTCTTCTCCCGGGATCTTGGGCACACATACACAAATGCTTGGCATGAGTTTCAAGCCACTAGGTCCAGGACTTGAACCATTGTCGGCCATGAGGGAGTCCAGCAATGTAACCACTATGTCATCTGCTGGCCCATATGATGCCCTTTTTTATGTACATACTGCCATGTGTCTATTCCTATTCTAATTCTTTTTACTTTTTGTCTGTGCCACCCAATCAAATAATTTACTTCCAAATTATGTCCCATTATATTACTAATTTTTACACAATAAAATAATTCAGTCAGGGGGCCAGTAGGTAGCATGGTAGTTAAGGCACTAGACTCACACATGACCGACTGCTGTTCAAATTCCAGACCTGACAGCTAGAAAACCACGCCAGCCAGACACATGCCCAAAATCACAAGAGGAGAATGGAGGAGGAAGGATTGGGGTGTGACTCTCCCTTGGGGGGAGTGATTTCTCACTTTCCTTCTGTCTCTTTTTTCCAGTGAGCACATGCTCCCTGTAGCAAAATAAAACAGACAAACAAAAGTTTGGTCAGATTCATATTGCTTTATAAAACAGTCTTTTTACAAAAAGAATTATTTATTTAATTTTATATATTATAATTACTATTTTTAAAATTTGCTATAGGGAGTGTGCATTCACCAAATAGAGCAAAAAAGTGAGAAGCTAGGTCTGGGACTTAAACTTAAACCTTGGTCAGTCATGGGAATCCATCACCTTAACCACCATGCCAGCCACTGACTGACTGTCTTTTATTCACTCATTATTTCAAGGTATTTTGAGTAGGCAGAGTGTTAGACTTTTCTTGTGTGTCTTAGAAAAAGATGCTAAATATATTAAAAAGTACCCCAAAGTGCCTTAGTTGATACAACTTAACTTACAATATTTTTTCCTTACTGTTTATATTGATAAGCTCACAAATATATAACATTAAAACATTTTTTCTCTGCCATTTTAATCTACATATACATTTGACCAAACAATGTGTGCTTTATTTATTTATAAAGTACATTTAAGGAGCTCTACACTTATAAAATAATAGTTTTCAAATTTTTGATATCAGAACCCCTTTATACCTTTAAAATTTATAAAGGACCTCAATAATTTACTTTAGAAAATTCTGAAACACATGATTGTCCACAATCATACTATTCCATCAGCTGATAGAGTGATGGTGTCATCATACATCAATTATCCTCTGCAAATCTCCCTTGTAACTTGAGATGATCAGAGTGAAAAAGTTAAGTGACAGATTAATTTTGTTATAAAGGTAGTTCTGTTGTTGCAGAACTAAAATGGCCTCAGTATCTCCATGGTCGCCCCATGCAACACTTTGGGAATTGGTATACAATACATAAAATGGTAATAATAAAAATTATTTGTATAGAGCAGCTTAAAGTTTGCAGTGTTGTTTCTCAAATGTTTTCTCTTTGATTTCCCCAATAACACTGTGAGATTATATCATTTTATAGGCAAGAAAAAAAAATCTTGTTCAGGGAAAATAAGTGATTGGCTAAAGAGGAGTCATCTAGTAAAATGACACTCAGATCTAATTCCAGAGCCTATGATTTCTCCATTGTAATGTATTTCCCCTCATATTTGTCAACCTAAACATTCTCCAGAAAACTGGATGAGTTATGTTTAATGTAGTTCCATCACAGCTTCTGGGACATGACACTAATTTGAGTTAGATCTGGTTTCCATGTAACTGTTGAGTGATCTGGTGATAGCTAACCAGGTTCTGGGTGACACCTGAATGGTGAATTTGTTTCATGGCTAACCTGATAGTCTGGAGAGTCTTTGATAGATCCTGGGCAGTTTTGGGGATACACTTCTCATGAACCTATACTTTTGCCACAGAATTTACCTGGACTCTTAGGAGAGACCTCGTGGGCATACATAATTTGCAACTGGACTTCGTCCATTTGGAACACTGGATACTTGGATAAACTTGACCAAACTCTCCCTCGACTAAACTGTTGCCTCCCAGCACTAAACTAAAGTGGCTGAGAACCAGGAGCAAAAATATCAAATACCATTTGCCTCAGAATTGTCCCTCATGTATTTATCTCTTTGGAGGACCACACTTTCTGTTCTGTCTTTAAGCTTTAACCTTTGGGCAAATCAAAATGATAGCACCTGTACACCCTGTGGATCAAAAAGGAAAGGGTCAAAGACCGTTCTTTTCCTCTGTTGCTGTTCAGGGCTTTGATTCTTCAAGTATTAAAACACGAAGAAAATATGGATCACAGGTATAAGGGACACAAATATGTGCTGGATAAGAACCTATAAATAACAATGTTTAATGTTCTTTGAAATGAATGAAAAGGAAGGATAAATTTGTAGAGACGATATAAAAAGTCTGACAACCATTGTGCTGCAGTAAATAGATCTAGTTAGATGAAATAACATGGTTGCTTTATGGAAATAAAAATGGTAATATTCTCTAAACTTTAACTGTTTTTACCTATTGGCAAAAAAATAGACCCAAACAAACAAAACCACTGCCACCACTACCACAAAGCTCTTCCTTGTTGGCTGGGAAGATAATGTCCCTTTTATCCCTTAACATTAGGTGCTTTGTCAGTCTTGTGTCAAATTCAAAGCCACCTTTCCCACTTGGTCTCCACTTCCCAAACAGTCACTCCCATCAACTTAGGCCAGGGTGCCTTATGCATTGCCCACCCTTAGATTCCCATCTCTGCACTTTGCTCATGTGACTCTCTCAGTGTAGATAGCTCTTTTCTCTTTACTTTCCTCACTGATTTTAACTCATTTTTCAGACCTTTCTTTTCCTGTCCAATGTATAGCAATCTCTTCTTTCTCTACCTTTCTGAAATAGGAGTTAGCAAACTTCTGTTGCGACAGTAAGTATTTTAGGCTTGGTGGGTCATAGGTTATTATGACCACTTAATTTTGTAGTTGGAGAACAAAAACAGTCATAGACAATTGTTAAACAATTTAATGTGATATATTCCAGTAAAATTATCTACAAAAAGCTAGCCACATTGCTTAGTGGTTAAGGAAGCCAGATTCCACATGGCCAACCAGGGTTTGAGTCCTGGCCCTTGTGACTTGAAAAAACACACCAGGTGCCTGTGAGGGTACTTTCTTTCTCCTTCTCTGACTCTCCATCTCTCTTTCTCTCTCTGAGCTTACATATCCACTTGAAATTAAAAAAAATCTACAAATAATTTTTAATAATCATTTATAATGAAGCTGTACTTTGTCAGCCCTTGTTTTAGAGCACCTACTGTGATGAGCAATTCTTTTTAATGCTTTCTTTCCTTGTTTCATGTGTTTATCCAATATTTAACCAACTAGACTATATGTATCATGAAGACAGACTTATTCTTTATATTTTACCCATCCATCCTGGTACTTTAAACAGGTGTATTCAGACATTCAGATAAAGTGTTTATGGGGATTTGATTCCAGCATCATGACGATACCAGAATCCAAGGAGACTTAATTCTCTTATAAAACAGTGTAGTATTTGTACATCATCTATGAACAGTTCCATATATTTAAAACCATTCCCACATTACTTATAGTACCTAATATAACACCTACATGTCACTTCATGAACATGGATTCAGTGTAGGATGCGGAGTGGGTAAAATTCAAGTTTTGTGTTTTGGAAATTTATGTAATTTTTTTCTGAATATTTTTAATCTGTGATTAGTTCAATTGCACATATGAAACCCATAGATAGGGCTGACTGTATTTGTGACTGGCATAAACACCTTTTAATAGCAAGAAAAACACTTTATCTATCTTTACTTACATTATGTTCCCTTTCTTTGTATGTATTAATTCTTCATGCATGTGTGTATATGGGGGAGGGGTATAGACTGCACAGAGTCTTGCTTTGTCATGATCCTCCTGCCTTACTCACTCTCCCAGGCATTTGGGACTATAGGTGTGTGGTGCCACACCTGGCTTTTTAGGGTGGGCTGGGAATTGAACCTGCTGAGCAGCAGCATCCAGCAGATACCATGATGGCTGGGGCCTGTTTAAAATTCTTTCCTTTGAGACCAGCAGATGGCGTAATGGTTACATTGCTGGACTATCATGTAGTCTTCTGTGGTTCAAGTCCCAGACCTAGTAGCTTAAAACTCATGCCAGGATCATGCGCATGTGTGCCCTAAATCCAGAGAGGAGAATGGAGAAGAAGGGTTTACGGCATGGCCATCCCCACTGGGGAGTGATTTCTCACTTTCTGTCCCTCTGTCTCTCCAGTGAGCCCATGTGCCCTATAGCAAAAATCTCTCTCTTAAGAATTTTTTCTTTGTTTTAGACAGAAATTCTAATTTTTATGCATTGGGTTTGAACAATTTTTTTCTGCCCTTATTTTTTTATCTTAAGTTTACTTATTTCCTCTATGAGAGAAGTAGACAGAGACAAAGAGAGCACCCTCCAACAAGATTTTCACACTGTGATCCAACCCAGTCTTGGACAGCCTGGATCTCTGGCATGACTGTGCACCCAGAGTGCTCAGGAGGTTCTGAGACAGAAACTCAGACTTTTCCTATGTGGATCCAGGAGCTTTACCAAGGCACTAATGCCTGGCTCTATGTACTAAATCTTTTTTATACTTCTTAAAAGTTTGTTTACTTCTTCCATAACTGAGAAAGAGAGAGAGAGAGACAGACAATAAGCAGGCACCAGGAACAGTATTTTGACCCCATGGTCCACCCCCTGCTTCACCTAGTATGGTCACTACACATGCCTGGCATTCTCAGGGAGGTGTCCAGATAAGAACATGGAACCTTCACATGTGGATCCATATCATAGAACACTGCGTTTTACCGCTGCATCACTATCTGCCCCACATCCATGTTCTAGTTCTTATGTTATTCTAGTTCTAGTGTTTATTTCCTTTCGTTTGTTTGCTTTTGTGGAGTACAGACATCACTGCATGCTGAGAAATAATGCATTACCTTTCTATGTTACGATATATATTAAAACAGATCAGGAAAAATGCTTTAAAGTGCATCCTAAGAAAAAGATTTATGACTTATTTGCTGACAGGATGGTTATGAGCCCTCTTGCTTAGGCACCCACATTGCACTCATTTCTTAGGAAACCAAAGGACCATAGTTTGGCCTCTTGATAGAAAGCCTGCTGAGTTTGACCATTTAATAAAACAGAGTACACAGCGTCATTTGTACAATGTCAGACTTCACAGGACAATTTATAACAATAATGTTTCTATTTACAGCTTGCCACTAAGGAAGGGACAATAAAATGTCAAGTTTGACAATGTCCGCTGATTGATATTAAGGTCAGAGAGAGAAATATTTCTCTTCTCCACATTGCACCATCAGTTGGCACAGTAGAGGGCAGAATATAATCAACATTACAGTCTTTCCAAAATTCAAGGCTTTGGAAAGACAGTGGTCTAAATGCTATATTTACACAAGACAACTGGAATGTAGAAACAGAAACAATTGAGAATTGCATGTTTCCTTTCCTCCCCTGCCCCCCTGCCCCATTAGAGCAGAAAAAAATTATGGTAAATATAGTCCAGTCATCAGTTTTTATTCATACTGTGCTATAACCATTTATTTGGATATGTTAACTATACATTACAAGTTCTACACCCACATCTCCTGGTGACTTAGATGGGGATAAGGAAGATTAATCATAAGCTATGAGATTTGTAGAACTGACAAGGGGGGAAAGGAAGTGGCATAAGGATATGCTCAGCTCAGATGCCTCATCTTGGAATATGAATTAGCATGGCTCACTGTTAGCGAAGAGCAGTTATGCTGATCATAGTGAAGAATCTGATATGTGTCAGCTGCTTTTCTTTATAATAAAATAACACAGAGCTAAGTATAGAAATAAGTCATTCTCTTACCAGTGCGTAGGATTAAATGCTCAACTTAGTGTAGGCATTTATTACATTCTAAATTCTTTACAGGTTGATAAAGTCATAGAATTTCTGAAAGTCTATTTCTCATGCATATCCTCTGACAGGTTGTTGCTTTCAAAAAGCAAAGCAGTGAGTGGATGGCTCAAGGCAGTGGGCCAGGTACCAAGAAGAATTTGAAGCCTAGAACCAGAGGCTTTCCTTAGTAACGTTCAGTGAGATCAAGTTGCCTAGGAAAATAAAGTGCTTTACTGCTGGCTTATGTAAATGACATTACCTGTATTATCATCTAGGAGACATTTAGAGGCATTGAAATAGCATCAACTCTCACCCCACATATAGACATAACATTGCCAGTGGAGTAGCCATTGTCACAGCCAACTCAAAGGATCATCAGTACTGAATCAGTCCAAAGCAGCCGCACACCATAGAAAAAAGTTAATCAGGAAACACAAGTACGGTGGAAGATCTTCAGCAGCTTTCAAGTAGAGATGGAGGGGTTGATCTCTATTGATTCATTCTTCCACTAATAGTTATTGAACTCCAACTCTATGCCAGGAGACAAACCATACAAGACAGACATAACCCTGTGTGCATGGACCACATAGGTTATGGCCAGCTAACTTTGTGATTATGATTTTTTTAAGTGCCATCATAGAGGAATGCAAAATGTTTTGAGAGTCTGAAGTCTGGAAAATTGAGCTGAACTACTTTGGAGTGAGGTTTGGGGCAGGTTAGTTGCAATCAGAAGGTGACTAGATATTAGACTGAGACAGGGATGAGGGGAAGGAGACAAGTGTTTCAAAGAGAGGGAAATAGGTTATGGAAGTCTGAGATGAACATGGTAAAGTTCTGGATCTGTAAGAACTGGTATGACTTGGAATTGGATTAGGCTATAAACTATAGTATTTTTCTAAAGAGAAATGCACCAGAATTTCTCACAATGTTCTAATTAAAATAAATTCTCAGCTTCCACAGTATAAAGCCCAAAACTTTTTTCTCTAATTTTATCTTTCTAATTATTACTGCTTTAATCAAGCCAATTTTTATTATTTATGAAATGTTTTTATTTATTTTAGCATTTATTATCTCATAGCATTTAGGATCCTTTTTAAGTGTGGGAGCTGGCTGGAAGGCATTAGCATAAACCTCAGTTTTATTTTATACAAATTCTAATGCTTATAAAGAAAATCAGACAGAATTAGAAAAAATAATTAATTATTATTATTGTTTTAAAATTCGCTACAAGGCATGTGTACTCACAGAGATAGAGAGAAAGAGAGAAAGTGAGAAAGTAAGCTCTCTGGTCTGGGATTCAAACCTTGGTCAACCATGTGGGAGTCCAGTACCTTAAGCACCCCTCTACTTGCTGGTCCCCCCAGACAGATGTTTTAAAAAAAAATCATGTTTGATTTCTTAATCCAACCATGAGAGATAGTTTTTCCTTCCTTCTTTTTATTATTTTATTTGGTCTATTCATTATTTTATCTCAGGGAAGTTATAAACCAGCCATATCAATGAGAATCATCTTTTTCTTAAATAGTATTACATAATTCTTTTATGAAACTTTCTCTCTCTGAGCTTACATATCCACTTGAAATTAAAAAAAATCTACAAATAATTTTTAATAATCATTTATAATGAAGCTGTACTTTGTCAGCCCTTGTTTTAGAGCACCTACTGTGATGAGCAATTCTTTTTAATGCTTTCTTTCCTTGTTTCATGTGTTTATCCAATATTTAACCAACTAGACTATATGTATCATGAAGACAGACTTATTCTTTATATTTTACCCATCCATCCTGGTACTTTAAACAGGTGTATTCAGACATTCAGATAAAGTGTTTATGGGGATTTGATTCCAGCATCATGACGATACCAGAATCCAAGGAGACTTAATTCTCTTATAAAACAGTGTAGTATTTGTACATCATCTATGAACAGTTCCATATATTTAAAACCATTCCCACATTACTTATAGTACCTAATATAACACCTACATGTCACTTCATGAACATGGATTCAGTGTAGGATGCGGAGTGGGTAAAATTCAAGTTTTGTGTTTTGGAAATTTATGTAATTTTTTTCTGAATATTTTTAATCTGTGATTAGTTCAATTGCACATATGAAACCCATAGATAGGGCTGACTGTATTTGTGACTGGCATAAACACCTTTTAATAGCAAGAAAAACACTTTATCTATCTTTACTTACATTATGTTCCCTTTCTTTGTATGTATTAATTCTTCATGCATGTGTGTATATGGGGGAGGGGTATAGACTGCACAGAGTCTTGCTTTGTCATGATCCTCCTGCCTTACTCACTCTCCCAGGCATTTGGGACTATAGGTGTGTGGTGCCACACCTGGCTTTTTAGGGTGGGCTGGGAATTGAACCTGCTGAGCAGCAGCATCCAGCAGATACCATGATGGCTGGGGCCTGTTTAAAATTCTTTCCTTTGAGACCAGCAGATGGCGTAATGGTTACATTGCTGGACTATCATGTAGTCTTCTGTGGTTCAAGTCCCAGACCTAGTAGCTTAAAACTCATGCCAGGATCATGCGCATGTGTGCCCTAAATCCAGAGAGGAGAATGGAGAAGAAGGGTTTACGGCATGGCCATCCCCACTGGGGAGTGATTTCTCACTTTCTGTCCCTCTGTCTCTCCAGTGAGCCCATGTGCCCTATAGCAAAAATCTCTCTCTTAAGAATTTTTTCTTTGTTTTAGACAGAAATTCTAATTTTTATGCATTGGGTTTGAACAATTTTTTTCTGCCCTTATTTTTTTATCTTAAGTTTACTTATTTCCTCTATGAGAGAAGTAGACAGAGACAAAGAGAGCACCCTCCAACAAGATTTTCACACTGTGATCCAACCCAGTCTTGGACAGCCTGGATCTCTGGCATGACTGTGCACCCAGAGTGCTCAGGAGGTTCTGAGACAGAAACTCAGACTTTTCCTATGTGGATCCAGGAGCTTTACCAAGGCACTAATGCCTGGCTCTATGTACTAAATCTTTTTTATACTTCTTAAAAGTTTGTTTACTTCTTCCATAACTGAGAAAGAGAGAGAGAGAGACAGACAATAAGCAGGCACCAGGAACAGTATTTTGACCCCATGGTCCACCCCCTGCTTCACCTAGTATGGTCACTACACATGCCTGGCATTCTCAGGGAGGTGTCCAGATAAGAACATGGAACCTTCACATGTGGATCCATATCATAGAACACTGCGTTTTACCGCTGCATCACTATCTGCCCCACATCCATGTTCTAGTTCTTATGTTATTCTAGTTCTAGTGTTTATTTCCTTTCGTTTGTTTGCTTTTGTGGAGTACAGACATCACTGCATGCTGAGAAATAATGCATTACCTTTCTATGTTACGATATATATTAAAACAGATCAGGAAAAATGCTTTAAAGTGCATCCTAAGAAAAAGATTTATGACTTATTTGCTGACAGGATGGTTATGAGCCCTCTTGCTTAGGCACCCACATTGCACTCATTTCTTAGGAAACCAAAGGACCATAGTTTGGCCTCTTGATAGAAAGCCTGCTGAGTTTGACCATTTAATAAAACAGAGTACACAGCGTCATTTGTACAATGTCAGACTTCACAGGACAATTTATAACAATAATGTTTCTATTTACAGCTTGCCACTAAGGAAGGGACAATAAAATGTCAAGTTTGACAATGTCCGCTGATTGATATTAAGGTCAGAGAGAGAAATATTTCTCTTCTCCACATTGCACCATCAGTTGGCACAGTAGAGGGCAGAATATAATCAACATTACAGTCTTTCCAAAATTCAAGGCTTTGGAAAGACAGTGGTCTAAATGCTATATTTACACAAGACAACTGGAATGTAGAAACAGAAACAATTGAGAATTGCATGTTTCCTTTCCTCCCCTGCCCCCCTGCCCCATTAGAGCAGAAAAAAATTATGGTAAATATAGTCCAGTCATCAGTTTTTATTCATACTGTGCTATAACCATTTATTTGGATATGTTAACTATACATTACAAGTTCTACACCCACATCTCCTGGTGACTTAGATGGGGATAAGGAAGATTAATCATAAGCTATGAGATTTGTAGAACTGACAAGGGGGGAAAGGAAGTGGCATAAGGATATGCTCAGCTCAGATGCCTCATCTTGGAATATGAATTAGCATGGCTCACTGTTAGCGAAGAGCAGTTATGCTGATCATAGTGAAGAATCTGATATGTGTCAGCTGCTTTTCTTTATAATAAAATAACACAGAGCTAAGTATAGAAATAAGTCATTCTCTTACCAGTGCGTAGGATTAAATGCTCAACTTAGTGTAGGCATTTATTACATTCTAAATTCTTTACAGGTTGATAAAGTCATAGAATTTCTGAAAGTCTATTTCTCATGCATATCCTCTGACAGGTTGTTGCTTTCAAAAAGCAAAGCAGTGAGTGGATGGCTCAAGGCAGTGGGCCAGGTACCAAGAAGAATTTGAAGCCTAGAACCAGAGGCTTTCCTTAGTAACGTTCAGTGAGATCAAGTTGCCTAGGAAAATAAAGTGCTTTACTGCTGGCTTATGTAAATGACATTACCTGTATTATCATCTAGGAGACATTTAGAGGCATTGAAATAGCATCAACTCTCACCCCACATATAGACATAACATTGCCAGTGGAGTAGCCATTGTCACAGCCAACTCAAAGGATCATCAGTACTGAATCAGTCCAAAGCAGCCGCACACCATAGAAAAAAGTTAATCAGGAAACACAAGTACGGTGGAAGATCTTCAGCAGCTTTCAAGTAGAGATGGAGGGGTTGATCTCTATTGATTCATTCTTCCACTAATAGTTATTGAACTCCAACTCTATGCCAGGAGACAAACCATACAAGACAGACATAACCCTGTGTGCATGGACCACATAGGTTATGGCCAGCTAACTTTGTGATTATGATTTTTTTAAGTGCCATCATAGAGGAATGCAAAATGTTTTGAGAGTCTGAAGTCTGGAAAATTGAGCTGAACTACTTTGGAGTGAGGTTTGGGGCAGGTTAGTTGCAATCAGAAGGTGACTAGATATTAGACTGAGACAGGGATGAGGGGAAGGAGACAAGTGTTTCAAAGAGAGGGAAATAGGTTATGGAAGTCTGAGATGAACATGGTAAAGTTCTGGATCTGTAAGAACTGGTATGACTTGGAATTGGATTAGGCTATAAACTATAGTATTTTTCTAAAGAGAAATGCACCAGAATTTCTCACAATGTTCTAATTAAAATAAATTCTCAGCTTCCACAGTATAAAGCCCAAAACTTTTTTCTCTAATTTTATCTTTCTAATTATTACTGCTTTAATCAAGCCAATTTTTATTATTTATGAAATGTTTTTATTTATTTTAGCATTTATTATCTCATAGCATTTAGGATCCTTTTTAAGTGTGGGAGCTGGCTGGAAGGCATTAGCATAAACCTCAGTTTTATTTTATACAAATTCTAATGCTTATAAAGAAAATCAGACAGAATTAGAAAAAATAATTAATTATTATTATTGTTTTAAAATTCGCTACAAGGCATGTGTACTCACAGAGATAGAGAGAAAGAGAGAAAGTGAGAAAGTAAGCTCTCTGGTCTGGGATTCAAACCTTGGTCAACCATGTGGGAGTCCAGTACCTTAAGCACCCCTCTACTTGCTGGTCCCCCCAGACAGATGTTTTAAAAAAAAATCATGTTTGATTTCTTAATCCAACCATGAGAGATAGTTTTTCCTTCCTTCTTTTTATTATTTTATTTGGTCTATTCATTATTTTATCTCAGGGAAGTTATAAACCAGCCATATCAATGAGAATCATCTTTTTCTTAAATAGTATTACATAATTCTTTTAAGAAATTTAATTAACTGATTCCGTTTTGTTGGAAGCTTGTGAGAGACAAAACCATCTAAGGGATAGAGAGAGGGAACTCATGTGAGAAAGAGAATTCTTCTTGGAGGATGGCCATGTAGGCTGAATGAACTTAAGATTTCTTTACCTATGAGTTTCTATGTTATAGTATACCTCTTACAAACTTTGGGTTTGCATTTTAATGTGCATGATTTAGCAATATTGTGGCTAGTATAAAGATGATTTAGGAATGTTAATTTACTAACAGTATATTAATCTACTAGCAGTGGTATTTAAAGGGCTTGTGCATGGAAAAATCAAGCAAAATGAAAAGCAAAGCATAGAAGAATCTACTTTAGCTGTGTCACTTATGATGTATTATGGCCCTTTTTTGATACATGACCATAATAAAGCATTGCCATTCAATTAGAGTAAGTTAACTCTAAAATTAATATTGTGCCTATGCTTGATTCCATTTAAGGGGCTGGAGAAAGGGAAGAGGATTTTGAGTCATTCACTATGCATTAGCTCCAATGACAGAATATAAATCATAGTAAGTCATGGGCTTCTGCCCAGTTATGATCTCTGTGTGCTGCATGTCAATGTCAAACTTTAAAAATGTGCACCTCAGTTAGAACGGCATGCATTTGGTAATTGGACAGAAGCGAGTGAAATGCATTAGAGGTTAAAGTCTGGCCCTTTGGAAATGTTTTGACACTTTACCCAGGAGGTTGCATTTATTAATAGTAATGGTTCCTAAATTTTTATTTTGGCTGGCTTTCTGATTCTATAGAAAGTCCCAGAAGGAGTGATGAAAGAAATGCATTAGTGAAAAGTATTAAAAAATTATCTTTGACATCTGTAGCACAGGCCCAAGTCCAGATGGTTGATAAAAGAGCATAAATCAATTGATGAGTCTATACCCTTTAATCGTTTCATTTTTACGTTCAGTATTTAATTCTTTCCATTAATATTATGAGAGTACATGAGGAATTCTATTATTACTAAGAAAATCCATTCTGTGGATATCTATGTCGATCTTTCCCAAAATTCACTTATTAATTACTGAATAGGCCAAATTAGGGGTAAAAAAAACATGTGTACATATGTGCATGGGACATTCAACTAAAGAGAAAGGGGAAAGGAATTAAACTTTTCCAATTTCTTACCAGGTGCCACAGGGACTCTGTTAGACTCTTTCAAACTTTCCCTAATTTATAAATAACTAATACATACTGCTTATCTGAAAGTACGTGATGTAATTGTTTCATTATAATATGAATTTAGTAGTGTGATCTTACAAAATTAGTTAAAAAAATAGTTATTACCACCCTGGGACCAGCAGATGGCATAGTGGTTATTTCTCTGGACTCCCACATGGCCACTCAAACCACAGTTCGAGTTCCAGATCCAGGAGCTTGAAACTCACACTGGGTGGGTGCACATGCATGCCCAAGATTTCAGGAGGAGAATGGAGAAGAAGGGATTGCACAATGGCCATCACCCCTGGAGAATGATTTCTCACTTTTCCCTCCTATTGTCTCTGTCTCTCTCTTGGCTGAGTGTACATACCCTGAGGTTATAAATATTTACAGAAAAAAAATAGATATTACCATGCCGGTCAACTATTTTTTTTTGAAAGGGGGTGGGATCAGGGCTAAAAAATAGGTGTTACTGCAGCTTGTTCTTGCTATTTCTGTCAGGATAAGCAGTGTAAAGGGAAGTGCATATACCTGGGCAATACATGTGTATATCCCATATAGGATCAACATTGTACATATGCCAGCATTTTAGTGAGAGGCTGATTCTAAAGGAGTGACATTTATTAATTTTTAAATTTAATCTATTTGGTTTAATATTCTTAACGTTTTTGGTTTTCTGCCTGCAGACTCCTCCAAACAGACAATTTTTTGGCAAAATCATTGAGAAGAGTAAGTAAGGTCATTCATTGACTAAGATTGGGATGCCATCTTCCATGAAATTTATGTTGAGAATGGATTTGAATGAGGAAGTGAATGAGCATTCTATCCTGCAGATAGAAATTTAGAAATGGTTTATTACCTGTTTATGATAACGTGTATAGTGTTCTCAACTGGACTGGTCTGAAGTGTATTTCATGTTGCGTAAATTCTCTTTACAAGCCAAATGATGTATAGTGATCAAATATTTAAAAAATAATAAGACTACTGCTACTAATAAAAAATTTGATAGGACCACTGAAAATAAGTAGGAAAGTAGGGGAGAAATAGAAAAGAATTCTTAGAAGTTGAATGGACTTTGGACTAGAGGCTGAATGGGTTGTGGACTAGAAGTCGAGGGGGAAAAGCACGAAAGAAGAGAGAAAGTAGAAAAGGGTCAGTTCAAAATTGTCACGTATTTCCAATTTAAATTTATTATTATTAGTAGTAGTATTTTGCCATAGTGTGTGTGTGTGCTTTCCAGAGAGAGACACACACACACACAGAAAAAGGGAGAGAGAAGGAGAGGAAGAAAGCACTCTCAATAGGGTGTGGTCACACCACACAGCCCCTTCTCCATTTCTCTCTTCTGTCGGGAACTTGGGGTGGGCCTTTACGCACACATATCCAGCATGTTTTACAAGCCACTGGGACGAGGACTCAAACTGTGATCAGCTGTGTGGGAATCCAGGTTTCTTAACCGCTAGGCTCCAGGGTAGGTCCGGATATCAAGTTTTATAACTCAAAGATAATTTATAGATTGTCACTCGTGACCACATTATAGTTACACCCATTAGAAGTAAAATAGTCTGGGGACCAGCAGGTGGCCTGATGGTTACATCGCTACTCCCACTTAGTCAACTGCAATTTGAGTCCCAGACCCAGCGACTTAAAGCTCAACGCCAGGCACATATGCATGCTTGTCAAAGATCCTGAGAGGCGAATGGAGGAGAAGGGATTGTGGTGTGGCCATACTCCCTGGGGGGTGATTCCCTGCTTTCTGTCTCTCTCTGTGTTTCTGGTGAGTGCACACATCCTATAGCAAAAATCTCTCTCTCTAAAAAAGAAATAAATAAAATAATCTGGAACAGGTCAGAATGATTGTTGCTACTATTTGGGGATAGTTCTAGATTTCAGATAGAACACATGGATAATAATTTTGAAATAGGAATATAGGATGGCTCTCCTAAAAGTCCAATTTAATAAGTTGGAGCAGAAATGAGTAAAATCAGCTTTTGTATAACATGGCTTCTGGGTCAGTAGGTTCTGTAGAAAGTGGATTAAATATTAATGTATTTGAAAATATAATAGTGGGTGGTCTCCTTTATAAACATAGACAAAGATGAATCAAGTTCATTCCACCAATAAATATATATCGAATGGCTTCCATGTGCCAGACATGCGACAAAGGAATGGACAAGACAATGTCCTGACCTCTCAGAGATCTTTGGATCACAGAAGTCAAAGACGGCAAGATGTGGCTAAGCGATGTCCAGGAGGGAGGCCGTCAGCAATACCTGTCTCCATTGCCCGGAACATTTTCTCTTTCAAGACAGAGATCACAGACATTTTTCCCTGTTAAAGAATTGGATCATCTAACCAATGATCTTTTTTATTTTCCTGAGTCTATTCTAATAAGACAAATTTTCCAATCATAATTTGGATTCCCAGATGTATCTGCCTATTCAGAAATAATACTTAGTCAAGGAATTATGAGGAATGCAGTCTTTGTGATGTTTTATTTCTCTTCTTAAATATGGCTGTTAACATTCTGTGTTTTTCATAAGTCTATCTCTATGGGGTGAGTCCTTCCTCAGAATCCTGCCAAAAGCAGGTTTTTAAATTTTAAAATACGGAATGCTTCACAAACTTGTGTGTCATCCTTGCACAGGGGCCCCAAATCAGGTTTTTGAGTCCTGAAGGCTGCAAGCCAGGTGTTATATTGTTATCACTCTCTGAGTCTCTTGAGAAACAGAGGTGACACCTCGTATCTCCGGTACTGTTCTCATTTTATCTTAAAATGTCTGGAAGGAATAGGTCTTATTCAATTTCTTTAAGTAATTTTGAACATGGATCTGAAAGGTATTGCTTTGAAAAGAATGATAGAATAGGTAAGCTCTTCTTTTCTTGTTTCCATCCAGTGGTTCCAACTTGCCATTCATTGATCTCATCTTATCCCAGGCATCGCCTGCCTTGGGTATGGTTGGCAGAGGGCCAGCTCATCATCTTCTGGCATGTCTCTCAACTGTTTAGGGGATAAGAACTGTCTTATGAAGCATTAATTTGCTTATGACATGTAGTTCTTGTACATCTGCTCAGAAGTCTGCTGTTACAAGCAAATCGTGGGACTAGCAGTTAGCGTAATGGCTATGTTGCTGAACTCCCATGTAGCTGACCGCAGTTCGAGTCCTGGACCCGGTGGCTTAAACTCACGCCAGGCGCGTGTGTGTGCATGCCCAAGATCCTGAGAGGAGAATGGAGGAGAAGGGACTGCAGCATAGCCATTCCCCCTCGCGGGGGGTGGGGTGTGTGTGATTTTTTTGCTTTCTATCTCTCTGTCTCTCTCTGTCTGTCTGGCAAGCACATGTGCCCTATAGCAAAAACCTCTCCAAAAAAAAAAATGTCTGCTGTTACTAGTTACTGGCAAAGTCAACCTTAGACTATTTTTTTTTTTTTTGAGAGATTTTCACTGTAGGGCGCGTGCGCTCGCCAGACAGACAGAGAGAGACATAGAGACAGAAAGTGAGAAATCACCCCCCAGGGGGGATGGTCACGCCGCAATCCCTTCTCCTCCATTCTCCTCTCGGGATCTTGGGCACGCACGCACACGCGCCCGGCGTGAGTTTTTTAAGCCACCGGGTCCGGGACACGAACCGCGGTCGACTACGTGGGAATCCAGCGACATAGCCATTACACTAACTGCTGGTTCCCAACCTTAGACTATTTTTAAAAAATATAAAGTCAAATAAAGTCAATCTGAAGTTATTCCACTTCCAATTATTATTATTATTATTAATACATTCAATCACTATACATCATTTAGATTGAAAAGAGACTTTACTCAGCATTATAATACACCTCAGTGCAGCCCAGTTGAGAATACTATACACATCATCAATAGTAATAAACCATATCTGTGTTCCACAAATGTCTTACTTCTCTATTTTTTCCCCCAAATTTCCTTTCCTACACTCTTCTTCTCTTCTACTCTCCTTCCATTTTTGTCCCTAGTGTCCATAACGATTTTCAATGCTTTTATGTCCTCAAGTCTTTCAGTCTATTATAGAGTGTGGACAGTCAGTATATGTTAAGTGGAGACATACAATGTCTCTGTTTCATAGCCTGACTTGCTTCACTCAGAAATAAATCTTCCATATTCGTCCACTTTCTATCAAATGCCAGGGACTTGTTTTTTATGGCTTAGTATTATTCCATGGAGTATATATGCCACACTTTTTAAATTCATTCATCTGTTTGTGGACATCCTAAAGAGATCTTAAGTAGAGCAACAGTTAATTATCCTTTACCAACATAGTTTTTTTTTCTTGGTTTCAGCATTTTTTTTTTTTCCTCTTTAGTTTTAAAATCCTTCAGCACTAAATACTTAAATAGATTTCTGGCTGGTGATTAGTGATCTGTTCTTACCACTGTCCTTTGCAGATCTCAGTGATGTTTTGCTTCTCATACCCCATGCTATGGTGGACTTGGTTACTAAAAGATTAGTATTAACATTACTCTTGCCTTTTATTTTTTTAAAGAGGTTTTTGCCTTAAGTTGCATGTACTTGCTGGGGAGAGAGAGCAAGAGAGACAGAGACAGTGAAAGAGAGAATGAGAAATCACCCCCTAGGGAAGATGGTCACACCACAATCCCTTTTCTTCCTAGGATCCTGGGCATGCATGCACATGCACCTGGCATGAGTTTCAATCCACCAGATCTAGGACTCAAACTTTAGTCAGCTATGTGGGAGTCCAGTGATGTAACCACTATGCCATCTGTTGTCCCCTCTCCACTATACTCTTTTCATCCAGAATCAAAATGAAAAAGCCATATAGTAACACACTTTTCCTTAAGAGAGCAAAAATACTTCAGTATGTGGTGATTTCATTAGTTAGGTTTTAAAAAACAGCAATGCAGTAGGGCATCTGTTACCTTAAAACTGTTTTTATTTAGTTTCTGAAGTTTCCAGTTTGGTAGTACAACCCTGTTGTCAGGTACAACATGGAAAACACAGATATATTTAATACACTGATAAAATGGTAAAGCGTGGATGGGTAGGTGAGTTGGATGGAGTCCTGACTTAGAACTCCACAAAACACAATTTCAAAATCTATGTTAGTGGTGACTGTTAAATGTTATTGGTGAAGGAAAGAATGAAAAACAGAATATTATTTTGCCATATGTATATGGAAGAGTACTTTGAAAAGTTCATGAAGACAAATGGTATATTAATAAAAAGACTAAAATGGACCCAGAAGCCATAGAAAATTAGTAGTTGAGCAAGCCATGTGGTGGTAGAGACATTAACAATAATGCCCTGATATTGCATTAGTAGAATGCTAGCTGCAGATTGCAGAACAGAAAAATTGACTGAAAAAGCATTTATGGAGTTTAAAATTGTTTTAAAATTTAATGATTCATTTTGGGCAAAGAATTTGACACATCAGGACTTCAAAATAGGGACAAAGTTGAATTCAATTAATTTATCCTCTGTAGTGGGCCAGACACAGAGCTCAGTACTTTAGTACTATATATGGTATATTAAAAACAATGCTGAGGCTACAAACTAAAAACAGATTATTTTATACCCCATAAACATACTAACTGGGAACCACTAGCATTCCAATACTTTCATGTGAGACAATGGTACATAGTATCTGATTGTTTATTTAAAAGATCTGAAATTTATTATTTATATTTATAGAGTACTAGTCAGTTCCCCCCCACCCCCGTGGGCAGTACTAGTAGAGAATATGGAATATATACAAATATCTGTCCATACAGAGACCAATACATTCCAGTTAAATATCCTAATTTTCTCTTAGATTTATGGTACACAACAGTGCTTAATACTTCATATCATGGGCATATTTAATGCCAGGTTCATTCTATTTTTAGCTAAGGTTTATTCACCGCTTAGTGATGATGTGTTTTCACCCATGAAAACATGATACTTGATCCTTTGCTCATTCTTCGCTTATTTTCTTCTATCTGTAATATCCTCAAAACAGAACTCTGCTGGCTCTTAAATTTCTCTCAAGTTATTTCCTTATCTCATTTTTCATCATCACCATAAAACTTCTAGACAGAATCGTTTTTATTTCTTAATATTTATTTCTCAGCTCTGCAGTTTTTCTTCTGCTCTCAGCGCTCACCAAGCACCCTCATTAGGGTCATTCTGGTGACTGCTCTGGGGCTCCCTTGTATTCTCTGTGCTGTTGTTTTCTCTGGATTTGGTGTTTGGTTATGGTCTGTTTGTGGTGCTATAACACAGTACCACAGGCTGGGTTATTTTTCACAGTTCCAGAAGCTGAGAAGTCCAAGGTCAGGCACCAGCAGATTTGATGTCTGGCGAGGTCTGTGCTCTGGGTCATACAAGGTGCCCTCTTGCTGTGTCGTTAAATGGTGAAAGAACAAGGCAGTTTCCTGATGCCCTATTTATAAGGCAGTGATCTCATTTATGAGGACGAACCTTACGACCTAATTGGCTTCCAGAAGCCCCACCACCTCTTCGTGCTATCACGATGGGGAGCAGGTTTCAACACAGGGATGCTGCAAGGACAAAAGCTTTCAGATGATATGCTTGTGCTCATTGTCTTGTGCACCAGTTCCCCATCTGCTATTCCTGCTTCCTTGTTTGTTTCCTTTCCGTCTCTCTCATAGGTTCCTTTCTCTGTCCACTAATGTCCCCTGAATGTGGGTCCAAATCATCAGTTTCTATAGCTTTCACCTCAGTGTGGGACCTGTCACCTTTCATGTGGTTCATTGCAAGAGACTCCTTGTCCCCGTAGATGGTTGAGTGTACCCTTCTCTCAGCAGCCCCGGATCACAATACATGCCATGGGCTAAATAGCTGCCCATTTAAACAAGCCTGATCCTGCACTGAATCACTTTAAAAATCCATTGCCTAATGAATAAAGCAAAAAATCCTGGCCATAGCACCCAGAACCCCTTAGCGTCTGGCTCCCATTTTCTGTTCCTGCCTCACATCCTCCCTATTCTGAACAGCCTGCCTGCTTCCGAACTCCTGTTTCTGCTTGAGTCTGTCCTCCTCTCTCTGTCTAGTAGTATCTAAGATGTTAATCCAATCCCTTTGTGTGTTTCCTTGTCAATACAAGAAGGATAACTAATATGTGCAGCTGTGTTAAGGAAAGATGGGGATGGTCAAAGGAAGCACGGCTGGTGTAACTGCCTTATTTTCTGCAAAGCATCACAAGATAATCTATATATGATCATGTTATAGGCATTATTAGATCAGTCTGGGGTGGGCTTGGGATTTGCAGAAGATGCTCAGGAACCAATAAAGATAATTAAAAGTTTAGAAAATTAGAATCATGAAGAACAGGAAAAGGGATGATTATTCAGCCACAAGAAGAAAAAGCCTGAGGGGAGCTATAAGAAAGAAAAATTATTTCCTAGAGGATAGACTCAGACCATTCTCCATTTATACTGAGAAGAAAACACAGCAAAGCATGTAGGATTTATATTTGCTGTAAGAAACATTTCCACATAAGGGAATTGGCTATCTAGAATAGTTTATTCATGAAACTGAAAATTTGTTAATCTATAAATCTAAGAAGAATCTAAAAAGATGTATTTTCTCTTATCTAAACAATTTAGATATGGAGAGACCTGGATGTAGAGAAGTGTATTCATTGATTTCTTGCAGTGTTTTTTCTTTTGCCTTCGTAAATAATTTCTCTATCATTTTCTGTCTCTTGTTACCACTGTCTCTCTCTCCAAATCTCTCTCCGACCTTCTGTCTCATTGTCTCTCTATTTCTATTTCTCTGTTTTTCTTTTTTCTTCTCTTAACTTCTCTGATCATCCCTCACCACTCCATGTGAGCTCCATCCTCCCAGCCCCGATATGTGATATAAATAAAAGGTTTCAGAAGTACCCAGACACTGCTGTTATACATTTTTGTTGCTTATATATATATTTTCATTTTTGGAGAGATTTTCGCTATAGGGCGCGTGCGCTCGCCAGACAGACAGAGAGAGACATAGAGACAGAAAGCGAGAAATCACCCCCCAGGGAGAATGGTCACGCCGCAATCCCTTCTCCTCCTTCTCCTCTCAGGATCTTGGGCACGCACGCACACGCGCCTGGCGTGAGTTTTAAGCCACCGGATCCGGGATGCGAACCGCAGTCGACTATGTGGGAGTCCAGCAACATAGCCATTATGCTAACTGCTGGTTCCCTGTTGCTTATATTTTTGAGTTGGCCTTACACATATTTTTGGGTTAGAAAAAAGTTTTTATTTTTATAAGGAGTTGAGGAGAGAGGCATTAATCACTGTCATTATATTATTTTCTGAAATTTTCTTCCTCTTGGAATACACTTTTCCTCAGCACAACTCGATATCTTTTCCTTTTGATAGATATTTTTCCTGTAATTATAAGCAGCATGTTTTACCAAAAAAAAAAAAATTCTGAAGTTATAGCATTACATAGCAGAGGTCCAAGAGTAAAGGATATTGTTTCTCTACCACTGCTCTGAGGTGCAAGGGGCTCCACAGAATGCCCTGCTCACATGAGGTCCATGTTTACAGTTAGATTTTTAGTCATTTAATTTAGTGGCTTGTAATTATTTTTATATTGTCTTCCTATTTACACATGTACTTCATTTTTGTTGTTGTGGGTGATAGTCTTCCGTGCCTTTTATGAACTGCTTTACACTTCTGCTTGGTGATTATTGTTTGTTGTGGTCCTCATTTCTTTATAATTTTCAGCTTTTGGGGGTGGATTTCATCTCTTTTCCCGAGATTGGCTCCTTATGGGTGCAGCGTACTCTAGCATGCTGTAACTTGGCATGCCGATGGATCCCAGCATCTGCTACTAGAATCCATGCAGCAATGAGGTGACAAATGCTAAAGCCTGTATTATTTGTGGGAAAGTCATATGGCTGAATCAACACAACCGTTTTTCTTTTCTCCTGAGTATGGACACTATCTTATCTTTGATTTTTCTTTTCTTTCTTTCTTTTTTTTTTTAATCTAGTCTTTACTAGATTTTTCCTCATACATTTTAGGAGATATAGTTCATTTAATTTTTGTTATTTTATATTATTTTTATATTTTGGTCCTCCTTAACTCTCCTGTCATTGTTGAAGACGATGACCTCATGTTCTTTATCACAATTTCATTGTGACCCAACACACCCTGGAACTAAAACTTTGCGTGAACTCTAGAAAAGGGAGTAAAATGGGCCATACTGTGGCACTGTGCCTCCTCGTGTTCTGTGAGGTATTCCCACACGGGAGAGTTCCTGGGTCAAGTCCAGATTCCTCCTGAGCATATCTGGCATGCGCTTGCCTATGACCTGGGGCTGGCTGAGGCCAGGAGTAAGTGGGCTGCAGCTTCTGGACCGTCTTGGCGATGCTCTTTCTGTTTCTATCACTCATGGAAGAAATAAATAAGTTTTGAGGGAAAAGAAGGTATAATTGGCACCTCTAGGAAGTCAAAACAAGAGAAAGAAACAATGGTTACTGTAAGGAAAGATAAATGTTATAAATGACCTTTCATTACTATCATTTCAAGAGGGGTTGTAAAGTGGAAACTGCCCTGGATATGGAATGAGTATAAATATCAATGCCGTAAGGTGGAATGATGAGTGAAAATTTTGCTGGTAACAACATACAAGGTCACATAAATTATAGCTTTTGAGTTCCCTCCTTCTTTTTGTCTCTCTAGCTCTCCCTTTTTTCATCTCCTCCTTTCTCCTCCCCAACCCCTCTTTTTTAACAAATATTTTGAGCATACACAGTCTGCTCAATGAAAAAAATTATAGCAGGTTTAAATGTTTCCAGTTAAATAGGATTTTAGTTTTTTTTTTTTTTTCCTGTCAAAAGTATTTATTGAGCACATAATACTTGGTTACATAGCGAGTTACTGAATTGTTTCATTTATTAACTCATTTAAGCCCCAGAAAGAACCTGTGATTGATATTATTATCAACATTTTACATTCACTTATTCCTCTCCAATGCTTTTCCTTTATGGAGAGCTGACTTTTTGACCTACGTAATTTTCCTTCTCTTGGCAGAACTTTTTTTTTTTTTTTTTTTTTTAACATTTCTTACAAGGCAGGTCTACTAGCAGCAAATTCCATCAATCTGTTTTCTTGAAGGATAATATCACAGGGTGCAGAATTCTAGAATTTTTTTCTCAACGCTTTAAATATTTCACTGCACTCTCTTGTTGCTTGCATGGTTTCTGAGGAAAAGTTGGATGTAATTTCTACCTTTGTTCTTCTATAGCTGGGTATTATCCCATTAGGTGTGTATTATACCTGCTTTAGTTGTTCCACAGGTCTTGGATATTCTGTTTCAGTTTTTTTTTTTTTCTCTTTGCTTTTCAGTATTAGACATGTCTATTGACATATACTCCAGCTCAGAGATTCTTTCTTCAGAAATGTCCAGTATAATATTGAACCCATCAAAGGCATTTATCATTGTGTTACAGCATTTTTGATCTCTTAACATTTTTTCTTAGAATTTTTATCTCTCTGCTAATATCTATTGCATTTAGTCATCTTTTTCTATTAGCATCCTTACCATGTTAATCATTGTTTAAAAAAAAAAATCCTGGTTTAGTAATCCCAACATTCTAATGCTTCCTCAACCTTTTCAAATCATGTTTGTTAGTGTATCTTATGATGATGCACTGGCGCTGTGGTCTGAATATGGCTTACCCTGTTCAAAACTCATGTTGAAATTTGATTGTCTTTGTGGTGATATTGGGAGGTGGGGTCTAATGAAAGGCCTTGGGGTCATGGGGGCACTGCCTTTATGAGGGAATTAATGAGCAAGTTCTTAGTCTTGTGGAGCTAGACTTGTCAGCTCAGGAGGGTGTTGTGATAAAGCAGCATGCCTTGTGTTTTGCCTCTTGCACTTACATACTCACTGCTCTCATGTGCTCTTGCCGTGTGGTGCCATCTGCCATGTTATGATGAAGCCAGGGGGCCCTTGCCAGACGCTGGCACCATCCTTCTTGGACTTCTCAGCCTCCAGAATTGTGAGCCAAATAACCCCCCTGTTCTTTAGAAATGACCCAGTCTCAGCTATTTAGTTATAGCATCAGAAAACAGATTAAGACCACTGGATAAAATAGACTGTAGAAAATGGCCTTTAGTAATATTGTGTTGAGGTGCGGGAAGCAGAAATGCTCTATAGCCCTACAATCAGACGTCCGTTTTTTCATGAGTCTGTGCCCTTGACGTGAGAACATCACAAATGCTTTTCACCTGTCACTCCAGGTAGGACGGCTGGAAGGGGCTGGAAGTAGGTACGTCCTTTCCCTAGGTTTGTTGAGCTCTGCATAAAATCCCAGTAAGGTAAGGCTCTGTAACGTAACTTCTCTTTTTTTTTTTTTTTTTGAGAGAGATTTTCACTGTAGGGCGCGTGCGTTCGCCAGACAGACAGAGAGACATAGAGACAGAAAGCGAGAAATCACCCCCCAGGGGGGATGGTCACGCCGCAATCCCTTCTCCTCCATTCTCCTCTCGGGATCTTGGGCACACACGCACACGCGCCCGGCGTGAGTTTTTTAAGCCACCGGGTCCGGGACACGAACCGCGGTCGACTACGTGGGAATCCAGCGACATAGCCATTACGCTAACTGCTGGTTCCCACGTAACTTCTCTTGAAGGCAGGCCTTATGAACGGCAGAGTACTCTGCTATTACTAAATGAGTTCTTTTTCATTCCTCCTGAGGCAAGTGCAGGGAGACTTTAAAACAAACCAGCCTTTACTTGATAACCCATTAGCAGTCCAGAAAGTAAACTCGAAAATCTTGGGGGCTTCCCTCTGACTCAGTCCCCCTGGAGTTTTTAACTCAGTCTCGCCCATACTGAGCCTCTAGCAATTTGTCGATTACAGCTTAGGTTTCTTGTCCCAGCACTAGTTCCTGTGGAGGTTCTACTCATGGCTTTCTGCTTCATCGAGTTGTGATTCTCTGAATCCGTCTGTCCGACTCCAGTTTCTGAGGCAGCAATTTGTCCTGTGACCTTACTTTTCTGACAAATTTAAGACTTACTTCTCTGACAAATTTAAGAAGAGTTGTTGATTTGGGGGTTTGTTAAGTTTTATGCTTGCCGTTAGAGTGGAGAGATGATTTTCCAGCTCTTGACACACAGGGCTGGAAACCTTAAGTCTGTTATCTCCATTTTAAATATATGAAAGCAGACATAATTTCCAACGAGGTTGAATAACTTGCCAGAAGTCAAACACAACTGTGACAGAACCTAAGATTTTTAAAAATGGAACTCCAGTTTTCTCTATTCTATCTTAGCTTTTCCAATTGATGTTTTGGTTTGAATGACAACGATATATTGTACATATTGTTACTACTTTGAATAACAATGATGTGACTGTGCGCCAATTGGTTAAATTATACGAAGTATCAGACGGGGATCACACTTTTTGCAGTGTATTGCACAGCATGGTAACTATGGTGAGTAGTAGTTCCTAGGGCACTGCTGCGATAGACTGGAACACGAGGAAGGGGTTCTAGATTTGGTTCCTGGATCAGCCTAAGTAGTTTGAGCCCCTATAATCATAGCTCACTGGGAGGCTGGGGCAGGAGGATTGCGACATGACAGACCTTGTCAAAAATCTCTCTCTCTTACTTTATCTCTCTCCTCCCACTTCTCTCCCTTTTTCTCTTATAAAAAATGATGGATTGGGACCAGCAGGTGGCATGGTGGTTAAGTTGCTAGACTCCCACATGGCCAACAACAGTTGAGTCCTAGACCCAGTGGCTTGAAAATCATGCCAAGAGTATATACACGTGTGCCCAGAATCCCGCGAGGAGAATGGAGAAGAAGGCATTGTGGTATTAGCTATCTCCCCTGGGATGTATTTGTCACTTTACCTCTCACTGTCTTTCTCTGTTTCTCTCTGGCGAGTGCATGAGCCCTGAAGCAAAAACCTAAAAAGAAAAAAAAAAGATGTATCTGGGAAAATACTTTTGAATTATGGAAAATTTTTATAGATGCATAATTTAAATTAATAATCAAAATCACAAAGCTATAAATATTGGGTATTTCACATGTAGAATACAAGATGAATTCTAATTATAGTGAAAAGTTCATTGAATATTTGTGTCTTATCTCTGAAATTAGACTTTTTTAGGGTACTCTACTATTTATAAATATTTATCTTTTTGTATTATTTTACTGCTAACATTATGCTTATAATCTAAGGGATTTTATTCAGATCACAATCAGGATGAATGAATTTTTGCCTGTCAGTATAGTTGATTATGGTATTAAAATTAACAACAGTAAATTCTGACATTTACTGAGTACTTGCAGAGGGTCAGGCACAATGTTAGGTTCTTTACAAGAAAGTTTCTCACTTAGTTCTCATAATAACCTTTTGTTCATACATACATTAATTTCTATTATAAAGAAAAAAAATGAAGTCAAGAAAAATTTTAAACATTCTCATATTCCTCAGGAATAGTAAGAAGTGGGATGAGGTTTGAACCTTCTTGACTTCAGAGTTCATAGTATTAAAGATACTTTCTATATACCTGCCCAATTAACAGAATATCTTTTTTCTTTTAAGAGAGATTTTTGCTATAGGGTGAGTGTGTGCACCAGAGAGAGACAGAGCCAGAAAGAGAGAATTCTCCCCCTATAGGGGATGGTCATGCTGTAGTCCCTTCTCCTACATTCTCCTCTTGGGATTTTGGCCGTACATGTATATGGGCCCAGTGTCGAGTTCCAAGCTTCTGGGTCTGAGGAACCACGGTCTGCTACATGGGAGTCCAGCGTTGTAACCATTATGCCATCTGTTGGTCTCAATTAACAGAAAGTCTTTTAATAAACATTGATTTGTGCTTCTCAGGAGGAAAATGAGGCAGGAGAAAGCTACAAAATGGAAATGGATAAGGGGGCTGGAGTGTCTGTCCATGTGGCTAAATAGAAAAACCGGTCAGAGCAGAAATTCTCCACCCAATGTAATATAGGCAGGAGATTAGTGGGGGATGTTTAGCTGATTAACCCACGTTTGATATAGCCAATGTGTTGAATCACTGGGGCCAACTACGTTTGATATAGCCAGTGAGCTTGATCAGTGGGCCCAGCCACATTGATAGAGTCAATGAGATGAGAATAATCAGTTGGCCCAGACAATGATCAACTGACGCTAGATTAAAAAATTATAAACTTTGCAGAATGTAGGGCCTTTGAGCCATGTTTTCTCTGTCTACTCAGGCCTGCTCCTACATTTCAGGACTGTACTTTTGCTTCTACTTAATAAACAACCTTTACCTTTTGCTAATTAATAAAAGTAGAATCAGATTTATATTATTTATTTTTTTAATTTAGTAATTATTTATTTAGCATTATTTATCATTATTATTATTTTTAAATTTGCTACAGGGCACATGTGCTCACCAGAAAGAGAGAGAGAGAGAGGTGAGAAAGCAAGCCCCCACGTCTGGGACTTGAACCACAGTTGACCCTGTGGGATCCAGCACCTTAAGTACCATGGTACCTACTGGCCCCAATATATTATCTACTTTTAAATAAGGGAAATAAAAATTCACTTAAAATCTTGACTCCTCTTACTCTATTGTGCAATGGTTTGAATATTATCATATTTAATTAAAGACTTATACACCTAATTACTGTAATTTAAGTTGAGTTGACATGGAAATAGGAAACAGAAATGCTTTGATTATTAAAAGTTAACATTTAATAGTGAAGGATAAGCAGGAGCATGGACTGAGGTTCTAATTTTCCTAATTTGTCTAATGAAAATACTTAATATGCTTCATTAGTATTCAATAACTTCCCAATTTATGAATTTACATTGTATTTCCATATAAAAATATTCAGTTTCACCCCTTTTCTGATCATTTTAAGACCTACAATTCCCAAATCAACTTTTCAAATCACAGTCTTGTCTCCTTTGTGGACATCTGGCCGGAATTACACTCACCGAGCCTTTGCTTCATGTATTAGAGAAATCCTGTGCAATCATGGTAGGACAAAGCTTTCCAGAGCCGCTCACGCCCTGCACTGAGTACACTTAATAACATGGCAAAAGACCCTCTGTGCCGGACCTGGCTTCTTCAGACTAAAGACCCTTTCTCTATTTGTTTATTTGGGTGTGTGAATAGATCCAAGTTGATTGTTTATCTGGCACTTGATGGTAAAATGAGTAAAATCTTCTTAACAGTTTAGACTAAACCGTCTTTTACAGAACTGTTGGATTGTCATCAATGCAGCCACCAAATCTAATTTTTTCTTGTCTTTATAAATTAATTTTTTTTTTTGCTGTAGGGCACATGCACCCTCTTGAGAGAGACAGAGAGAGAGAGAGAGAGAGAGAGAGAGAGAGAGAGAGAGAAATCACCGCCATTCTTCTCCTCCATTCTTCTCTTGGGAGTTTAGTTATGCATGCTAATATCCCTGGTGTAATTTTCAAGCCACAGGGCCCAGGACCAGAATCACAAAGTTGGCCATCTGGGATCCAGCTGCTTTAAACTCCACACCACTTGCTGGCACCCAAGTCAATTTTAAAAGGATAGTTTATTTTATCCACTTTGCCTGTTCCCTGATGACTTATGCCAAACTTAAACAAGTTTAAGTTTCCATTTTAAAGAAAAATGGCAACTTTTCACTTCTCTAACTCCTCCATGGGTCTATTCCTAAGAGCAGGCCAGGAATGAGGTGATTGCTGGTGCCTGTAAATGAGAGGCTATGGAAATAAAGCTACTTTACATACACATATACAGTAAAGTGAAAGAACTCACCACAGCATTTAGAGTCATATTTTAGCTCAGTATTGGATTAATGGTAAAACTCAAGGATACTGAGCCCTGACTTCAAGAGGACCTTTCTCTGTATAGCCTTGGAACAGCTGAGCAAATGCCCATAACAGGCCTTCCCTCTGCTTGAACAAAGAAACCATTTCCAGATCCCTTACTGGTATGCTTGGTTGTCTCTGAAAAGTTATTTATTCTGTCTGTGCTTTGTTTTCCCTCTCTGGTCTGTGAGGCTAATCATATTTACTTCCAACTTCCATCCTGGCAGTCTTCTGAGATTAATAAAAAAATGCCCTGTGAGCATCATCCTTTTCATCATGTTGAACAGGAACTTCCTATGTACTCGTAGAAGTGTGAGAATTGAGGTTTGAAGAACACATTATTCTTCTCTGTTAATTAAATAATAAAAGAAGCACTACTATTTGCGATAAAACTACTATTACTCACACGTTTCCTATATTTGGGCTTTATGTTGATATTCTAGTTTTTTAAATTAATTTTATATTCATTCACTATATTCATTCACTGAGCATCATCACAGAATACAAAATGTGATTTCCCATCCAGAATATACTGTATAGTGGCTTAAGCATATGTGTTATGATTGACAAACAATGTTCCATTTCTTGTATCATATATATATATATATATATTATCATATATATATATATATATATATATATGTATATGTATATATTTTTCCTCCCTATTCTCACCCTCTTATCATTTCCCACCCTCCTCCCACACTGTCTCTGGTGTCTACAGTTGCTTTCCATTCCTTTGAGTCAGAACATCTTATCAATAAAACCTTTACTATATTTTTATGTTATAGATTTATTGAGGTGTATGGATTATCAGTTTTTTGCTTGTAGATCTTTTTGTAATTCTTTTCTTTTGAGAGTTTTTCTTTTGCTACAGGAAGCGTGCGCTCGCCAGACAGACAGAGAGAGACAGACAGAAAGCAAGAAATCACCCCCCCCAGGGGGGATGGCCACGCCTCAATCCCTTCTCCTCCATTCTCCTCTTGGGATCTTGGGCATGCACGCACACGTGCCTGGCGTGAGTTTTAAGCCACCGGGTCCGGGACGCGAACCGCGGTCAACTATGTGGGAGTCCAGAGACATAGCCATTACGCTAACTGCTGGTCCCTTATAATTATTTTTATAAGTCATGATCAAATTATTTATCATCTCTCTCAGTTTCTGCTATATTTATAGTTAGATACATTTTGAATTTTTTTAAATTAAGAAGTATGTATGCAAAATATATTAGAAGGAAATTGCAGCAGTTTTTCTGAGTGATGGAATGTCAAAGGATATTTTTCTTCCAGTTAATAGTGAACTTTTTTTTTTTTTTACACAGCTTTTATGATTAGAAAAGTTATTAAAAGATGAAAGACAAGAGATAAAGGGAAAGTATGCTCATGGAAAAGAATATGTTATATTGAGGCCAGTCCCTTTGGAGTATCCAACCCAATTTGTTTTTATTTTATTCATTAGAGAGTGTGTGTGTGCATGAGCGTGCATGAAAAAGAGAGAGAGAAGCACCCTTGACTGCGTCTCACCATGCCACAACCTGCTCCTCCTCCGCCCTCTAGCTGTCAGGATCTTGGGCACGCAAGCACATGCCTGGTGTTTCCCATCAGGAGATACGCACCTGTAGTCGGTTATATAGCTTCCAGTGCAGTTGGGTTCACTGTCAACTGCGCCACCACACTGAGCCCCAGAATTTGTTTTTAGGAGGATGTCAGTTATTTAACTGACAAAGTTTATTAAGTGCTTTAGTTAACCAGGAAAAAAAAAAAATCTATGATTTAAAAGGAGAAAGAACCCAAATATGGTACTGTGATTTCAAAAGACCGACAAGACTTGACTGCTGAAAAAGATAAAGAAAGGCATGCCAATTGTAGGGAACAGCATTGTACACAAACCTCAGTGCAAAAAAGAAGGGGCTCAGAATGGCTGGAGCTTATGTGTATGAGATGGAGATAAGTAGAAAGATTATATGCTGTGTTATTTTGTTGATCTATAAATGTTGGTAGGAACTGTTAAAGGAAAAATGTAGGTTTTTTTCACTAGTTTGCTTGTTTTTACCTTAGTGAACTCTTCAAATATTATGTAACATATGATTTTATTAAGATCAAAATAAATTCCATTTTCTTTCAGTCTGTACTCGATTTTTTCATTGCTTTAAATTTACCACAGTTTGTTTGTATAACATTTTTAGACAAATCTGGTTACACTTGTTTTGTCCTGGAGTGGGTTTATCTCCACCTATGAATTTAGAACAGGATTCTTGTATTTTACTTTCAAGTTCTCAGGCATCACTTGAGAATGTAATGCAGCCATTAGCAAAGACTTTCCCCCAATTCCTGAATTTCTAAGTAACTGAAGTAATTAAGTTGTATTTCAGCACATCTTTACTTGTAATTCATGTTTCAGTTATTGTTTTATTTTATTATTTTTGAAAAATAGGCTTCGCAATGAGCACAGGTACTTTGCACAGGTTACTTTTGCTCACGAGGCAACATCTTGAATGTGTACCAGACATGTCACCTTAGGATAGACTGCCTGTTTCAATTTAAGGTCTCTAATTTAAATAAATTCTGGTTTTGTTAATACCAAAGATATCATTATGTTATCAAATGCTGTGTGCTTTTAAATCAATGATTTTACAACAGACTGGCCTTTGATATTCTCCTCATTTTTTCATGAGTTTGTAGAGGGAATTTGGGTGGTTAAAAGCTGAGTATCCTGAGCAGACTCTGGATAGCTCCTGGTGCCTGAATGCTTGTGGTTTTTCTAAGGGAGATTGACTATTCACCTGATGAACACCAAATCTAATAAATAAATGAAGAACCTTTGTGGGACATCCTAAGATTGTAAATATTTTTATAGACCCCCAGCTTTGATCATTCCTGATCTATTTAAATGGGTTTAATTGTGTCATTTTCATGCTTAAGATTCTTACAGTACTTGTGAATCTTAGAGCATATTCTATTTTTCGGTGGTCCTTTGTAATGATTTTTAAGCCTTTTAGACTCTATGGGGTAACTCTTGCCTCAGATCTCTTCCAGACCTCTCAGGGCAGTTCTGGGAAGCTTTAGGCACACTGGTGATCTGTTAGTATCCCTAAAAGGTTGAAAAAAATTGATGTTAGTGTGCTACACCGGCTTAATTAAGCTAGAGCTTCTTGGAGAGTGGTGTAGACAATGGTGTCTCTTCAGAGTTCCCAGGTGAATCGTGTGTGAACAGCCCCGAGAATGAGTAGAGCAGGACTGAAAGGTGATTTTGACATATTTACCTTGGGCCATGGTAAAGGGAGCTGAGGCATCTGGGAAGAATTCTCTTGAGAAAGTGCAAATGAAAATCCAGGTGGGCTTTTAAAGAAAGTAGTTTAAAGTCAACAGAATGGGGACTGGAGGGCTTGATAGGAGAGTAAACTTGGAGTGGAAGGGAAGAGAGGTGTCCTGGGACAGCTATTGGGCCATTATTTGGTGCCTGCGTAGGTGAGTGCTCAAAGAGGCAAAGTCATATTGTGAGGAGAAAAGAATAGGGGAAAAAAAGGGATGATTTAGGTGAATGGACAAAAATACCAAATTAGCAGAAATTATAGTTTTCTTGTTTGCTGTCTTTTTTTCTTTCCCCTCAATTTCAAGTGTTGCTAATTTGCATGTGGCCTGTCAGGAAAACTAAGGCCACTCAAAATCTTACCAAAGTAATGTTGTGTAAAAGGTGCTGTGTGCCTGCTTTTTCTTCCATTGTGCACTCCATCTTAGTAATAATCAGGTAAAGTTCACCAGATGCAGTGTGGATATTTATCTGGAGGCATCTCTTAGGCCTGTTCTGCCCATTATAAGTTTTCTTAGCATGCCCTCCCTGACAGCTCCTGGAGCTGGATTAAAAGCTAACTGGCTACGTGAGCAGAGGGTGTGCTTTTCAGGTTGGGAGCTGCTACTGTCTAGGAACATTGTCTGATTTTACACCAGGGTGTCAACATTTCTATTAAATCCCTTTCCTGGATTAGTGGTTTGACTTTTTCCAGTGGCTAAGCATCTCCAGATCAGTCTCAATGATTTGTTAAGCCTCAGACTCAGGATCCTACTGCAAACTCTGCTCAGGACTCCCTCCTGGTTTCTAGTTGTTGGGACACAGATGGCAACCATGGTTAAGCGATCCAGCACTGTGTCTCTCACCCCCTTCTCCTACCCTGTAGACCACCTGTTCACAAGTAGAGTCACTTCTATTAAGTGTTTATGAAGATTTCTAAAAATATTTTTTGAGTATGAATAAACCTAAAATCTGTAATAATGTATGTTTTTCTATCGATAAACTGAAAATACACATATATGATACTTGATTTGGTTTGAAAGCAATTTCTAGTTCTTTCTTATTCATCTAATTTAGAAATGCATAGTTTATCTCCATTTTTCTTTCTTTCTCTTTCTTTCTTTCTTTCTTTCTTTCTTTCTTTCTTTCTTTCTTTCTTTCTTTCTCTCTTTCTTTCTTTTTTGAAGGAGTTTTTGCTATAGGGTGCATGCAGTCACCGAAAGACAGAGAGACAGAAAGCAAGAAATCACCCCCCCAGGATGCATGGCCATGCTGCAATCCCTTCTCTTCCATTCTCCTCTCAGGATTTTGGGCACACACGTTCATGCACCTAGTATGAGTTTAAGCTCCGGATCCAGGACTCGAACCCCGGTAGACTACATGGGAGTCCAGTGACATAGCCAACTACTGGTCCCAATTTTTCTTTTGATTTAATAAATATTCTCCCAGTGTTAGTAACTTCAGGTACTGTGATAGATATTCCTACTTACATTCAGCAATGCTCTAAAATTGTGAGGATTCCAGAAATGGTTTCTGATTTTCAGGATGCTGGCCATGAGTGGTTTCAAGTTGTTAAATGTTCTATGATGTTTCTCTCAGGCCAATGACTGCTTAGTACAGGGTGCTAGTTGCAGTGTATGGTTCTGTTCAAAGATTGTCTATTTTTTTAAAAAAGAATTATTTTGTTTAACTTTATTTATTTATTTTTAATTTGACCTTTGACCAGAGAGGGGCAGAGAGAAAGAGAGAGAGAGAGAGAGAGAGAGAGAGAGAGAGAGAAAGTGAGAAAGCAAACTGTCAGGTCCAGGACTTAGACTGCGGTTCGCTATGTGGGATTCCAGCACCCTTAACCACCACACCACCTGCTGGCCCCAGAATTGTCTATTTTTGATGAAAAAAAAAAGGTCATTTGATAAAAATATCAAACTAAGCATGACCTCTGTATTCAAGAGGAATTAAAATAATTATCTTTGGATTTCAATGAAATGCTTTTTATGTGGGATATTAATGTGAGTAATTTGCCTATTAACATGCAAGTAGAAAGTTGATGCTTGATGGTACAAAAAATTGTAATGTAAGTATTAAACTTCAGAAAGGAGACAGAATAAAAGAGAGCCACAGTCTTGTATTCAAACAAAACTCATTATGGATAAAGGTATGGGTTCATGAAATTTGAATCTAAATTTCAGAAGCATTGTGAAATCCTATAGCTTGAATTACAAGATGTTAAGGTATGTCTAAATCAACTTTGATTTCTCATGGTAGCATTGATGAAGTACCATTTTGTGTGTGTGTTTTTCTTTTTGTTAGGGGAAGTAAGGGCAATGTTATAGGGATTTCTGTTAAATTCTAAAATGAGGATCATAGAGATTTTAAAATACTGTATTAGCTGTAGATAGTTATTAGATTTATGGATCTAAAATAAAATATATCTTTACATGTAAATTGGTAAAATGACGTGTATGGTAGTTACTTTTATGTGTCAGCTTGGCTAGGCTATAGTACCCAGTTGTTTAATCAAACATCCATTTAGATGTTGCTTTAAGGGTATTTTGTAGGTCTGGTTGACATCCATAATCAAATAACTTTAGTAAAAGAAGTTTATTCCTGCTAATATGGGTAGGCCTCATCCTATCAGTTTAAAGGAAAAACCTGAGGTTTCTCAGAGAAAGAAGAAGATCTTTGTGAAGACTGCAGCATTAGCTCCTGCTAGAGAAATTACAGCCTGCTGGCCTACCCTACAGGTTGTGGACTTGCCAACCCCACAATCTCATAAGCCAGTTCTTTAAAATAAATAAATATCTATATATGCATGTTTGTGCCTGTGTGCCCATCAATCCTCACCTGCTCACTCTGTTTCTCTGCAAAACCCTGACTCACCCAGTTTCCAAAATAGAAAATATTTTCAAGAGCTGAAACAGATGATAATCAAGTTGGGATGTTGGAACAAGGGAGTGGGGTTTGCTATTCTAATATTCCTTTCTCAGGGAGTTTTTAAAACTCAGGCCTTGAGGCCAGCAGGTGACGTGGTAGTTGAGGCACTGCACTCCCACATGGCCAACTGCAGTTCAAGTCCCAGACCTGGCAACTTGCTTTCTTGGTTTCCCTCTCTCTCTCTCTCTGTGTGCCTATCTGGAGAGCACATGTGCCTTATAGCAAATTAAAAAAAAAATGATAATAATAAATGAATACAATTAAATAAACAATCTCTTAAAATAAATGAACAAACAAAAACGCAGTCCTTGTTTAGCCTGTGCCCAGCTGCCAGGATGGGAGCAGTCTCTGTTTTGGGAGCTCCCCTGCCTGGGCACTGGGCATTGCAGCAGCAGCCCTGAGCTGCCCCAGCTGCCCTGTTAGCATGGCCTGCTTTTGCATGTCTGTTTTCTTCTACTTCAATCACTTTTTCCTTCCTCTCTCCTCCTTTGTGAAGCCCTCTCTTCCCGCTCCTTCCCTTCACTCTGGGAGAATTAGGTGCCTCTCATTCTGTATCTCCCTCACATATAGCATTTTCCACAGGGGGCTCTGTTGATTCGTTTGTGAATCTTTTTTTATTTGCTAAGTGGTAATGACTATGTCTTATTCATCTTGGTATTCCCAGCACCTTGCACAGTTCCTGGCATATAAAAGTGTTCAATCAATATTGTTGAAAGAATAAACAAATAGCTGACCCTCTCCTTCAGGGAAAAGCAGCTGGCTTTAAGTTAAGTTGCAGGTGCCTGGAAGGCATCTTAAGTGGCTGGTTTTTCAGAACTGGGCATGCTCCTAAGCTCCTTGTTTCTGAGTTGTAGAGAAATTCCCAGGAAGCAAGCCTTTAATTACTACAAAGGCGTATGTTTTCAGTATTTGTGGAGATTATATAAATTCTACATTCAAGAAGAGATTTAATCTGGTTCTGCAGAAATCGTTGGCATCATACAGTTAGTGGCATGAATGTTTTAGAAAATCAGAGTGTAACTTTGGGCTGATTTATTTCACTCTTAAATTCATGATTTGATGCTCGAATTGCATACCTTTTTGAAATTTTACTCACCCAGCCAGCCTTAAACTGGATGCCTTACTTAGTCCAATGTGGGATCACTGAGGTATGGATTTTCCAAATACCAGCCGTAGAAAAAGCTGTGCTATCTGATTATTCCTCTTCTTCACGTGAGTTTTGCTGTGCTGCTACTTGGTGTCACTGTTGAAGCTTGCACCTGCACAGTTGCACGCACTTCTGTCCACTCAGCA
>NW_006205727.1:1936898-1943921 GCF_000334495.1 Tupaia belangeri chinensis
CAGCAGGAACACCCTCCCTGGTTCTGAGACTTCATGGATCATAGCGATGGGCCTAACCACGAAATGGTTGGTTTCAAGCTGTGGAACACAACTCTTCCACCCAGGCCCCTTCGAGGCTACGCCCTATTTAGCAGTGTTTGCCACCACCTTTCTTCACAGTTTTTGTGTGGAGAGACCCTCATCATGTTTTTATACTGCTAGGCCTTATTCAGTTCCGCCTCAGCAATCTCTGCACTTCTCATCTTGGGGAGCAGATTGAGCTGTTTCCTCCCTGGTGATCAGCTCTGCATGTCAGGAGTCCTAGTAGAGATCTTTGCTACTGCCACAGAAGTTTATTATAACCTTTTCCATTTTTTTTTTCCCTATCCATATCCAGGGAGATAGTAGAAAATGATCAATGTGATTCTTGATGGATCTCAGGGACAATCTCCTTTGAGGTGACCTCCTCCTTCACTAAATGAAATAAATGAAGCAGATACAAAATTTCATGGGTCTTTCAAATGACACTTGATTTACTCTCAGATATTATGTATGTAAAAGTGGTAGCCCTTGATGTAGCTACACCTTCTCTTTATTTTAAGAGGTATCAACAAGCATAATCAATTATCAAGCACAAAGAGGTTTAAAATGCAATGTCTAATTGAAGAAATTGTCTATTTTTCAAATGAGAATTATCTACATACCTTAAAATTGAGGTTAAATTACATGGTAGGTATGCAGTACCCTTCTCTACATCATAAATTTTAAGCTTTCTTTTCATTATTATTATTTTTTTATCTTGACCTTAGCCATGGACTCCCACGTTGTTGACCATGGTTCACATCCTGACCCGGTGGCTTCAAACTCACGCTGAGCAAATGTGTTTGTATGCCCAAAATCCTCAGAGGAGAATGGAGGAGAAGAGATTGCAGCATGGCCATACCACCCTTGGGGGAGTAATGTCTTGCTTTCTGTCTCTCTGTCTCTGGTGAGCACATATTCCCTTTAGCAAAAATATGTCTGGAAAAAAAAAAAAAAGGAATCTTCTGTGAATCTGAATCTTCTTTGCCTCCCTTTGTTGCATTCTCCAAACCAACATAAAAATTATTTTCTCCCCAAATCTATACTTATCTTTTAGTATCTCAATATTTCTCTTATAAAATGACAGTAACAACCATTTCTTGATCTTTTACTATACTACTAGTTTATTATTTTTTTAAGAGATATTTTTGCTATAGGACACATGCACTTGCCAGAGAGAGAGAGAGAGAGCGAGAGCGAGAGAGAGAGAGAGAGTGAGAAATCACCCACTGGGGGCATGGTCACACCACAATCCCTCCTCCTCTGTTTTCCTCTTGGGATTTTTGCTGTGAGTTTCAATCCTCCGGGTCCAGGACTTCAACTATGGTTGACCATGTGGGAGTCCAGTGCCTTAAACACTGTGCCACCTTCTGGCCCCTAGGTTCTTTCTTTCTTTCTTTTTTTTTTTTGAATATTTTAAAATGTGAAAATAACATACCTGCATGAAAGTGTGTAGAACACATGGTATATACTGCATAAGACTGCAAAGTGAATTATTATCAAACATTAAGTGATCACGCACATTACATGTGTTATCACCATTCATGTTAATCACAAGTAGGCTTCCAGTACCCCAGGTGTCCTCTGGCTACCTTTCCTAATACCTACTTCTCCTCCCTCCAAAGCAAGCACTGTCTCATTCTTTAGGCTCTTTTCTTTCTTACTTTGCTTCATAGTTTCACCGGTCATAATACTTCTCTAACACTATGGCTTAGTTTTGCCCATTTCTGAGCTTTATACACTCATAATCATTCTATATGTTCTCTGCTTTTACGTGACTTCTTTTGTACAACAGTTTCAGAGATTTGTCCAAGTTTTGTAGAGTAGTGGTTCATTTTCATTGTAAAATAGCCTCCATTGTATCACTATGCTATAATATATTTATCCAATCTATTCTGAGGCAGTTGGGTTGTTTCCAGTTCCAGGCGGTTATAAATAATGATGCTATAAACATTCCTGTACATTCTCTAGATGCTCCTATGCACATCTGGGCTAGGATTTTTCTTGTGGGAAAGTCTCTAATTATAGTTTAATTTGATGAATTGTTAAAAATCTTTTAAAATTTCTTTTTATTCTTATGTATAATTTGTAATTTGTAAATGCTTTTAAAATACACCAGTTTAATAGAAAATTTCATTTTTATTGGCTTAAAATTCCTTAAGATGCAGTCTGATTATCTGTTTAATCTCTGCAGCCTCTGTAATGATGTCCCTTTTTCTTTTCTGACCTTGGTTATTTGTGCCTTCTTTATATTTGAATCAGTCTTGCCAGGGAGTGACCAGTTTTATGTCTTTTCACAGAACTTGGTTCATCCTCTCTACTGTGTTTCCCTTTTTTCTGACTACTTATCTAAATTCTACATTCAAGAATTTATATTAATTCTGTCACTTGGGGATAATTTTGCTATTCCTTAATTTCTTGAGAAAGATTGTTAATTCATTATGTTTTACCATTTTTTCTTTTCTAATATATTTAATATTTATTTAAAATTAAAGTCTAGAATATTTTAAAATGTGAAAATAACATACCTGCATGAAAGTGTGTAGAACACATGGTATATACTGCATAAGACTGCAAAGTGAATTATTATCAAACATTAAGTGATCACGCACATTACATGTGTTATCACCATTCATGTTAATCACAAGTAGGCTTCCAGTACCCCAGGTGTCCTCTGGCTACCTTTCCTAATACCTACTTCTCCTCCCTCCAAAGCAAGCACTGTCTCATTCTTTAGGCTCTTTTCTTTCTTACTTTGCTTCATAGTTTCACCGGTCATAATACTTCTCTAACACTATGGCTTAGTTTTGCCCATTTCTGAGCTTTATACACTCATAATCATTCTATATGTTCTCTGCTTTTACGTGACTTCTTTTGTACAACAGTTTCAGAGATTTGTCCAAGTTTTGTAGAGTAGTGGTTCATTTTCATTGTAAAATAGCCTCCATTGTATCACTATGCTATAATATATTTATCCAATCTATTCTGAGGCAGTTGGGTTGTTTCCAGTTCCAGGCGGTTATAAATAATGATGCTATAAACATTCCTGTACATTCTCTAGATGCTCCTATGCACATCTGGGCTAGGATTTTTCTTGTGGGAAAGTCTCTAATTATAGTTTAATTTGATGAATTGTTAAAAATCTTTTAAAATTTCTTTTTATTCTTATGTATAATTTGTAATTTGTAAATGCTTTTAAAATACACCAGTTTAATAGAAAATTTCATTTTTATTGGCTTAAAATTCCTTAAGATGCAGTCTGATTATCTGTTTAATCTCTGCAGCCTCTGTAATGATGTCCCTTTTTCTTTTCTGACCTTGGTTATTTGTGCCTTCTTTATATTTGAATCAGTCTTGCCAGGGAGTGACCAGTTTTATGTCTTTTCACAGAACTTGGTTCATCCTCTCTACTGTGTTTCCCTTTTTTCTGACTACTTATCTAAATTCTACATTCAAGAATTTATATTAATTCTGTCACTTGGGGATAATTTTGCTATTCCTTAATTTCTTGAGAAAGATTGTTAATTCATTATGTTTTACCATTTTTTCTTTTCTAATATATTTAATATTTATTTAAAATTAAAGTCTAAGCATAGTTTCAAGTGTATCTCACAATACTTTCATTAATATCCAGTTAAAAAGATTTTTTCCGTCCCATTGAGATTTCTATTTCAATTTTGTTTTTTGGACACGTAGCTCTTAGTTTCCAGGAGATTGGAGATTGTCAAGTTATCGTTTTATTATTATATTATAGTTTAGTTATATAATAGGCAACGAATATCCTCTGAATGATTGGGTCATTTTGAATATTATGAGACTTACTTTATGGTTCTGTTCGTGGACAGTATTTCAAAATGTCCTCTGTTAGATTAAAGGAATGTATATTCTGTAGTTGTGAGGTGAGTTGTTATCTCTCTCTCTTTTTCTCTCTCATGTGTATCTCTATTAAATAAAGTTTGCTAATCCTCTTATTCCAGTCCTTTATGACCTTGCCAGTTTTATTATGTCTGCTCGTTCCATTGGTTATTGAACAAAATATATTGATATCTAACATTTTCTATGCGAATTTATCTAGTTTTCCTTACCATTTTGAAGATTTATCTTAAGTTCTGCATTTTGAGAGGACATCATATCTTCCTGATAGGCTTAATCCTTTATAATTAGTAAGACTCCCTCTTAATCTATAATAACATAGTTTGCCTTTAAAAATTGATATTAACAGAGCTATATAAAATTTCTTATCATCTACATGTTATCTTCACTCAGTATTTTATTTCAACCTTTGTGTAACCTTAATACTAAGTATATTGTTTTGAACAGCATATATAAGTGAGTTTTGACTTTGTAGTCTGAAAAAAAATCTTGATTCTGTCCTTAACATTTTTCTCTTGTGTATCTCTGTTGAATTTTGCTATTCCCTAATAATTAAACATTATAATAGTAGTAATATATTAATATTAATATTAATCACACGTGTTACATGATGTGATTGGGATGACTGGGAAGTCTCTGCATATAGACAGGCTTGTTGGGAGGTGGGGCATGGAAGGAGGAATGCTATTCCTTAATAGTGAAACATTAATAATAATAGTAGTAATATATTAATATTAATATTAATCACACGTGTTACATGATGTGATTGGGATGACTGGGAAGTCTCTGCATATAGACAGGCTGGTTGGGAGGTGGGGCATGGAAGGAGAGAGACTATAGTTGATGGTAGTCTGGCTGTTTCACTGGGGCAGACTCAGTTGTAAATAAGTCTTTTGAGGGTGGCAGAAAGGAGGCCGGGGTAGTTTTCTTTGAGATGAAACTTGTGTCTTTGACTCATACAAACAGGATTGTAGGTAACGGGACTCATAGTTTAATATATATACTTTAAAAGCCTTGTATTTTTGAAGCTCTTTCTCACTTGAGAATCTCACTTGCTGCTCGAAATTTTTTTAATAGCAAACATCTCATCTAAGCTAGGTGGAGTGAAAGTCATTTCCTGGTTTTATTGGTTGGCAGAGGGCACCCCTGGACCTAAGGACCCTTGGCCCTTTGTGCAGGATTTCCATCCTTCTTCTCGTGTGCCTTCCAAATGCTGAGCATTGTTTAAGGCCCAGAGCAGAATTTAGTTCCTTTTTCATTCATACTTTGGAAGAAGTTAATATAACAGAGAAAATTGAAACCAGGTCCATCACCATTTCTTTATTTGCTTCTCAACTTTTACTAAAATTCCTATATTACATCATATCTTCTCCTACTCTGTAGGTCTACTTATTTTCACTTCTACATTGTCATTTTAGTATATTTTGAAAAAGAGAAACAATATTTCAGTCTCCCAAGATTATGCAAAACCCTATTGCTAGTGAGCTGTTTATGTGGCACCAAAGAGGCTCCTGGGAAATAAGATGTAAGAGAAAGTTTGGACCAAAGACATCTGTTTAAGGATAAGGAGCAAGTGCTGAGGAAAGGATTGTTAGAAATAAGACATATCCTAATTTACTCCTGTTCGCATTGATTCACAGATGAATTAAAGGCGAGGGACTGTTGTACAAGAACACGTACATTTAAAAGACGCATTTCTCTGTGATCTCTGTGGGAATTTGAGACTGCCAGGCATCCATGGCACTGTTGATGTTGGCTTGTGGTAGCACAGGTGTGGTGTGATAATGGCAGTGTTGTTTTTTGGACCTTGACACACACACTAACCACACAAGTAGCAGTAGCAGCATCTTTGGCTAACATCAATAGAATATCTCTGGAACCGTTTTTGGCATCAACTGGACTTCATCACCGTGAGTGAAAGAAGCGGAAAACATTTCTGTGATAACTATTAGTAGAAGTACTAGTTCTAACAGCATAAAGAAAGCTTGTTGGATTATTTGGGAGGAATTTGGGTCTGAAATGTTCTTAAATGGATGGTAATGTGTGGCTTTTTCTCCTTTTTAAATTTTTTTTTTGAACCTTAGGTTGGTGTGGTGCAGATTGTGAAATACTTATTGCAAAAGCAGAGCATGAAATGCTTTATTGTTAAATCAAATGAAACCATATAATTAATAAAATTGCAGAACAAATTTATGGAGCAATAAAACCCATCTCACTTCTAATGTGAAGGGCATTTGACTATAATAAGGCATTGTCAAGCTAAAGAGATAGCCCATGGGCATTAGAATCTTACATGACAGGTTCAAATTCAGGGATGGCTGAGCACAAAAGGTGAAGGTGCTTCAGCCCTTTGTATGTTTCCTAAGTCACCCCTAGATCATTGGCAAACTCAATTCTAGGGCTCCTTCCCAAAACTCACATGCTGCTTTCTCCAGCTTTATCCTATACTACTAAACAATGTCTACTTAAATCTGATCATGCTATATTCTCCTGACACTTTATAAGACCTATATATATATTTTTTTTTGGAGAGGTTTTTGTTATAGGGTGTGTGCGCTCGCCAGACAGACAGAGAGAGAGAGACAGAAAGCGAGAAATCATCCCCCAGGGGGGATGGCCATGCTGCAGTCCCTTCTCCTTCGTTCTCCTCTTGGGATCTTGGGCACGCACGCACACGCACCTGGCGTGAGTTTTAAGCCACCACCAGGACCGGGACACGAACCGGGATCGACTATGTGGGAGTCTAGTGACATAGCCATTACACTAACTGCGGGTCCCAAGACCTATAAACATTTTTGATCTAGGGACCAGCAGGTGGCATAATGGTTACATCACTGGACTTTCATATGGTCGACCGCGGTTCAAGTCTCAGACCTGGTGATTTAAAAGTCACGCTGGGAGTGTGTGCATATGTGCCCCATATCCTGAGAGGAAAATGAAGGAGAAGGGATTGTGGCATGGCTATCCTTCCTGTGGATGGTTTCTTGCTTTCTGTCTCTCTCTCTTCCTGTCTCTCTGGTGAGCACACATGCCCTATAGCAAAAATCTCTCTAAAAAAGAAAAAAATCTTTGATCTGTTAGAGTTAAGCC
>NW_006205727.1:1943957-1960302 GCF_000334495.1 Tupaia belangeri chinensis
TTATTTTGTCTTTGGTTGACATTTTTTATTTCAAAATCAAGCTCCCTTTAGACTAGCTAGTTAAGAGACATAACCTCTTTGTCAAGAATTTTATGTATTCAGTGCATAGTATTCCCTTGCTCATTGTCACTCATTTGACACCACCATAGTTTACCCCACGTTTCACAAAATAAAGACACATTCTAGCAGATTGGTTTTAACTGGAATCTATGTGCATTTTTTAACTGAAAAAGAGACTGCTATCCCAAACTTTAGTACACTTATAAAATTTGTGTATGTGAATAGTACATTATGATTTAAACAAATCTGTCCATTGGCTTGGACAGTGTCATAGAGTGGGCACACATACATTTATCTTTGTTCTTATTAGGAACAATTTGAAAATCAACCTCAGATTATCAAGCACATTGGCAACTCTTCTTGCAACCAGTCTTACTAAAATGCTTTTAGTATTGTTAAAATTGAACAAAATATTCAAAATCAGTTTTAGAACTTAACATCTTTTCTTGGTGGATGGTTACAATATTTTTCACTGCAACTAACATAAACTCAGTTAAGTTAAAGAGCAAAGTTGAGGTGGGAGTGATGATTATTAGGAATAAAATGGGTGTTCCATGGAATCCAAAGTGCAGGAATGAAGGCTTGGGGATGGCATTGAAATTAGATCCCCACACCACCCTGCTGTCTCCTATTTTGTTTCACCCTCTCTCTTCCATTCTCTCACCCCTTTCTCTTCTGTTCTCTTGCTGTAGACTTTGTTCCTCCATTCACAAAAGGTAAAAAGCATTATCAGTCATTGGGTTGTTTAACCTCCTAGAAAGAGATTGCCTTCTTTCTCTCTTTTTTGTCTTGGTTCTAAATTACCAGAAAAGGAAACAATTGGAAAGCAGCTGAATTGGATATCATTATACACATGTCCCAAAGGTTTATCCTTCAGCAAGAGGAAATTACTGGACAAGAGGAACTAGGTGAGACCTCAGGAAGTGAGCACTAGCTTGGGGTTAATTTATTTCCTTACCCTTGGAAATATGTAAGTTTACAAGTATCATCAGGTACATGGTCCAACCCATACTGAGCCATCAGTAATTATTTATTTACTGAATAAATTAATATAAAATAAGGTAGATGGTTAAATTCACACGACTGTCTTTTCCTGAGTGAAAAGAAGGTTTCTGTCCACTTTCTTCACATCATTGAAATCTAAAATAAAATTTCCTCAGTAAGAATAGGGAAAAATGATTGGAAATAGTGTTGAGAGTCACAGGGAAGAGAATAAGAGGTGAGTGAATTCATATCCAGAAGATGGAAGAGGAGGTGGAAAAGGAGAAAAGAATAATTATCAAATTGCTTTGAAGTAAAAAAAAAGTAAGATGTAGAAAAGCAGTCTCATTTGTCAGGGTTCTGTATTTTCTTATATACAGTGGACAAATGACGGTTTCTGGAAGTGAATTATTGTACTATGTTTCATTATTTTCATTGCACTATTTCTTATCTATGTTGACCTTTTACTACCATGAACACACCTTTACTGACACACACATTAAAATTGAACTAATTTTTTGAGCAGTAGAATCTTAGCCAAGTCTATAAATTACTATATGCCCTTCTTATTAGTCTGGAGAGAAGCATCATTATGTAGGGTAAATTAATTAATGTTGTCTGACGTAGCTTGCAGTTCACTTTTACAATAACATAACTCGATGGCAGTTTATTGTATATATTTTATTTGGAGAATTTTAAACACATTGAATGTTATTTAACATTAAAATGTGATTAAGTTAGATATGAAATTACTTTTGGGTACTTTTGGGTAATGTGTGACTCTCTGGATTCCTTTAAGGATTTATTGGGGTTGTCTTATCAGTGACCTAAGGATTTTAAAACTTTGTCCTTTCTGTTATTTTCTAATCACTTTAATAGAGATACATGAATTTTCTTGATTGTGTGTATTTAATTTAATTAGGAGAAGGTGAGCCCATTTTGAGATTTAAATTATTATTGTTGTTAATTATCTTTAGAGAGATTTTTGCTATAGAGTTTGTGCATTTGCCAGAGGGAAAAAGAGAGACAGAAAGCAATAAATCACCCCCCAATAATGATGGCCACACCATCCCTCCTCCTCCAGTCTCTATCAGGATCTTAGGCACACTCACACACTCACCCAGTGTGAATTGTAAGCCGCTGGTTCTGGGACTTAAACCGTGGCTGACTACAGGGGAGTCTAGCGACATAACGATTACACCATCTGCTAGTGCCAAAATTTAAATTATTAATGGATTTCATATTCTATACGTGTTTATGAAGTTCATCAAAATATAGACAAATAAAGAAATTAAACTAAGAAATAAATTTAGATTACAACCACAAAATTTATGTAACTTTAAAATTATTTTTGAGGCTGTATTGTTTTTCAACCTTGTAAACCTCTAAGTTTTGATGTTAACAGACAAACCAGAACATGTGGTTTGGCACTATCCATTTGAAGGGTCATAAAATAAATTTTCTTTCTTGTATTGTTTTTGCCAACAAATTAGTGCATTAAATTGTTTTGATATATAGTCTCACTTAAAGGACTCTTTTAAAAATATGATTCAATAGATTTCTAATAATTTCTTTTTTTTTATTAGTCAACTGACTTTTTTTTTGCGGGGGGGAGAGGTTTTTGCTACAGGGTGTGTGCGTTCACCAGGAAGACAGAGAGAGACAGAGAAACAGAAAGTGAGAAATCACCCCCAGAAGGATGGCCACGCTGCAATCCTTTCTCCTCCATTTTCCTCTTGGGATCTTGGGCATGCAAGCACCCATGCCCTGCGTGAGTTTTAAGCCACTGGGTCCAGGACTTGAACCACGGTCGACTACATGGGAGTTCAGTGACTTAGCCATTATGCTAACTGCTGGTCCCGTCAACTAACATATTTAAGATAAGTACATTTATAAATTAATTTTAAAAAGTCATGAGTGTATTCTTTATTTTGAATGGATTATATTTTGGTCTCTAACTTTTTATTCTATAAGAGGTAATAAAAATGATATAATGATATTCTAGCTTTCTTAGGAAATCATAATTACATGGCTTCAAATTTATCTTTGACTTTATTTTTCCTCTATCTTATATTGCAAATCCTTGTTTTTGCATTTTCTATTTTTATATTCTTCTTAGTTCAGCCTTCTTATCAGATGATTTAAGTAATTTTTATGTTAATCAGTTTACTGCTTAAACTCATTTAAATATTTATTTCATTTCTAAAACATACTATACACTGGACAAAGTTTTACCTGCCTAGAAAAAAGAAATATGACCTTTACTCTTATGAAATAAGTTTTATGGGCAATAAGGGTGATGTGAGCAAATCATTAAGATGCTCTGGTAAAATTATATATATAATGTAGAGATCTATTCAAAGTGTTATGGCAACATCAAGGAAGGGATGACTTTTGGAGAGAGTAGTAGGCGGTTTCTCAGTGAACAGGTTGAGTTAATACTCTCAGATGAGAAGATAGAAATGAGTTTCTAAACAAAGAGCATTGTGGGCAGTGATGATAAGGTGTGTCCTAGGCTGGTGGGATGTTGGTGATGTTGTTTTCCTGGTGGGGAGGAAGACCTGAAAGAAGATTGTGAAGTGAAAGGAGATGCATCTTAAAAAGTTGGCTTGGAGAGAATGATGGGTGTTCTAATCCATGATTTACCCTGTGACAGTGGAAACCACTATATTATTTTAGAACATGGTAGCCAGTAGACCAAAGGCTTACTATGCCTGTTTGAAGTAGTTGCACTGGAAGCTTTATGTCCTTTATTTCATGTGATCTTCCATGAAAGAGAGGTATTAATATTCCCACTAGATAGATAAAGAAGTAGATGACTATCAGAATTGATATTTTTTCCCTCAGGACATTGTGATGAAGGTGGGTTGCAAGCCTAGTTAATACTTTCTGGTTTAAGGATTTCTGCATCTCAGTATACCTCATTATTTCCCCAGACATCACCATAGTGGTATTAAAGGATCTTCAGTAAGGGGGAAATGGTCATAGGAAAATGAGCACCTATTACTTTAATTTCAGATTAGAGATGATTATGGACAGAATTAATACTTTGTTGGTGTTGATGACAGAAAAACAGAATGGATTTGAGAGATTTCCAGAAACCTTGATGATTGGGACCAGCAGTTAGCGTAATGGCTATGTCACTGAACTCCCATTTAGTCAACCACTGTTTGAGTCCCAGACCCAGTGGCTTAAACTCACACCGGGCACGTGTGCGTGTGTCCCCAAGATCCCAAGTTGACAATGGAGGAGAAGGAATTGCAGCATGGCCATGCCTCCTGGGGGGTGATTTCTCGCTTTCTGTCTCTCTGTCTCTCTCTGTCTTTCTGGCAAGTGCACACGTCCTATACCAAAACAAACAAACAAACAAAAAACCCTTTCCAAAAAAAAAAAAAAAAAGAAACCTTGATGATTAATCAAATATTAAGACTAAATGAGAAGGAATAATTGATGCAATACTAAGGTTTCTGTATCTAACACACATTTATTTTTTAGTGGGTGGAACCAAGGCAAAAAAAAAAAAAAAAGGAAGACAGAGTTTAGGTATAGGGAATATATTCACAGCCATGGTGGGTTTTCTCTTCCTACCCATGTCTTCCTTATAGAAAGAAGAGGGAACAAATGGCTAAAGTCGGGAAATTCAAATTAATATTTTAATATTGTTAGGTTCAGATACAGTTTTGATTACCTCAGTCTACTTCTAACAATTATACCATTTCTGACATTCCAGTGGACCTTGCCTCGCAGCTTTATACCCTAGTTCTGTCCTGGGATGTTCTTACACATGTATTGAGCTCCATCAAAGTCTTTCAAAAAGCAAGAACCAGAACGTTTGAGTAGCAACACTAAACTATGGTTATTTGAATAATAGTTGACTAGATGGAAACTATTAATCATTTTATTACAGACACAAGAGATTGGATAAAAAGCTAAAATACTAAATCTAGGTTTAATTCCTGACATGTTATGGTGACATATTTCTAGCTCATTGCTGTAAGAATACTTAGAGCTTTTGCTTTAGTTTCATTCTTTTGAATGCAGGTCTGTGCTCATGTAAGTAAACTTCTTACCCATGATTTACCTGTGTATGAAGCCCCCAATCTTGTTTATATTGCCTAAACATGGCTGAGAGAGACAGCTGCAACATTATGAATCCAGCTGGCCACAGATGGATCTTCACTGAAGCATTAATCCATATTGATTTGGTGATCTATGTTTATAGCTTCCTTAAACTTCCAGAGACTCAATCCCTAAATCACTGGCATAGACTGCCTCCAGTTACATGTGATAGACTGAAGTCAACTCGAACTTGTATTGCTAGCAAGACTCCCACCTGTAAGATTGAGTCATAAATGTTTCATAAATCTTGGTAGCTTATTTTGTTGAGCTGTTAGAGTAATTATTAACCTTTCTTAGATCTTGTATTTTGAAATTGCCACACATTTCTTATGGATTTGAGAGTTAAACTCTAAATGTCAAAAAAAGAAAAGAAAGAAACAAAACTGAAGTTAGAGCCTGAGAAAAATTCATTAGACTCTTTAAAAGCCATATTAATCATCAGTATTACATGGAAGGTTAGTAGAGCTGCAAGATTTTCTAGATATATGCATAGTGGAACTAACCAGATAAAGCACAAAAGAAAAAAAATAAAATGTATATGAATAGCTGGAATGATCACCTAAAGCATTAAACAAAACTACAGCTTTAATGAGACTCTAGCAAATAAAATCTAATTTTGAATTCCTTCCCCAAGCCACTGGATGTATGAAGAGTCCAATGTGATGTTCAAACTGGCTAAAATTGTTGATATAAACATATGCATGCCCTCTCTTTTGCAACCCAGTAAGAAATATTATTAAATGTTAACAAATGTACAAATCAGTGAAATAGCAGTTGTGAATTTTTATAAATGAAATGTGTGGGGAAAAAAGTTGTTTTAAGATCTTATAAATTTGGTTTCGTTTTTATATAAACTTATTCAAAAGTCTGTTTTATTTTTGTGGATAACAAAACCATCTTTAATAACAATAGTTCCAGAATTGGAGATGGATTTCTTCAGTGACTTAAAAATACTTTATAATTTCAATAGATAAATAACAAACATATAATCCATTGTGTTTTGTTTTGAAATTAATATAAAGTTTAATATTTTTTAATCATACAAGTATAATCATATGTTAAAAAACCAGAAGTTAAATTAAAAAAATCTTAGTGAAGAAAAATAGAGAAAAAAAAGGTATTTTTTTCTAGCTATCATTCATTAGTTATGTAATAATGATTGCACAAATTAGGTGATCTCTCTAAGTTCTAATTTTCACAGAGAAATTGCAAAATGGGAAAAATAATACTTAGGGGCTTTGACTATCAGATGAGAAAGTGAACATGTTTAATAAACAATAAGCATGGTTTTATTACTGATATTTAATGATCTCTTTTGTCTTTGAATCTCTCTCTGAGCTGTGAATACCATGAATTGGTGTTATAGCAAGCAAACAACAATTAGCTGTATAAAAAAGTGATAAAAGTAATTCTCTGATTGTTTTTATTTTGATAATAATTTAAACCATGCATATTTGAATCAATTTACATTGCTTCATTGTGTATAAATTTTTCTCCAATCTTGACATTATTCTGAACATTATTCAGGTTTAATATTTTACCTAAAACCGGTTGCTGCACCTTTTCAATAGTTCTGACTTGACAAAACTCAAAGTTAGCTCTTTTCTCCCCTTTCAAGTTACTGTAATTCAGGAATTGTTTCTGCTCTGTTCACCCTTGAGTGAGCATGAAATGATGGCTTTGCTGAGTTTTTCTGTTTGATTTTCAAAGCTGTCGTCAGTCTTACAGCACAAATATGAAATCCACATGGTAATTGGTAGAGCCACATTCGCTCTTCAAATGTAATTGAAACTGACCTGAACATCCTCAGAGCTCTTTTTAGCTTTGCAGATCTGTAAGCGTATGTGGCAAGACAAAAATAAGAAAGCTTGTCAAGTCCCTTTGCGTGTTGCTGAACCAGAAAGCTTTGACTATATGGCTCTCTGAGTCTGGACAATGTCTTGTGTGTTTGTTTCCACAGAGCATATATCATTACAGACTATATGGGCATCCGAAATGAAAGTTTCATGAAATTAGCTGCTGTAGGGACCTGGATGGGGGACTTTGTCACAGCTTGGATGGTAAGAAAATTTTAACTTAACCCATTTTCAAATAAACATCAGATGAAAGACATGTTCATAATGTTGGGAAGATACTGCTTTTGGTAGTTTAAAGAAAAGTAATTTTCTTTTCAGTGGAACAAATTTAGTTAGTACCTGTGGACATCAGGAAAAAAAGGAATTAGAATATTAATGATGAATTTCCACCGGGATACATACACACACACACACACACACACACACACAGACACACATACATACACACACACCCATGAAGGGTCTTCAGAAAGTTCACAGAGAATGCATATTATGGAAAAATTATGCATGGGTTTCAAATATTTTGTGCATTTAAATAAACTCATACTCTAATTTTATTTTTCTACAAACCTTTCAAAGTACCCTTGTATACATATATATATGTATGTATACATGTATATGTAAATATAAACATTCCTATGTATGCTTATGTATGTATAAATATCTATACGTATTTATATATATATATATACATATATATATATATATATATATATAAACACAAACACATACAAGTAACCTGACTATCCTAACATATACACATTCATAGATTAATAGACAATTATTTTCTGTGAAGTTCTAAATAATTTCGTTATATTTTTTTCAACATATATTTTTAGATAAAGAATGGGTTCTGGTCTGTTTCAGACCACATGAAACATTCATTAAGGACTTTAAAAATAGTTTTCTACATGTTTTTCTCATTGAATCTACTAACTTAATGGTAACTAAAAATTCTAAAAGTTGTATTAATATTTTTTGTGTATTAGTCTTTATTATAAACCTGCCACAAATAAACTGTATCTCACACTGAGTCATCTGTCAAGAGACCAACTTGGTTTTAAACCTTAGATTTATTAAACTTAGTTATAGGATGTTGACAAAAGGTCTAAGATTTACAAGAGAATCTCAGATTGCAGAGTGTAACTCCCACAAAAAAGGATTACTTTATTGACACCTTTCTTAAGCAAAATTATGATTAAATCTGTCAGCCCATTTATTTAAAATGGAAAAGCTCTACCCAAGGAATGATGATATGAACCTAAACAAATTTTGGGATGAGCATGTCTCTTTTGTCATGTCCTGCAGACTATAGATGGATCAACACATTGAATTCCTGCCATTTCTATTGATAGCTTTACTTCTTACCTAGAACAGGTGTTTTAGGGAAGAGGAAGCAATTTTAGCTTAACTGCTTCTACCAAAATCATCCTGAAAAGTATCAAGTCATCACAAAGGTTTTGTAGAGCCTATTTTTTCCCAATTTTAAATTTATTTTTCATTTTTAAATTACATTTTCTGATTTATATATAATAGTTACATGAATTTATGGGGTACAATGTGGTTTTTCAAAACATGTACATTGTGTAATGATCAACTTAGGACAATAAACAGATACCATCTCAACATCTATCATTGCTTTGTGTTGTGTACATTTGAGATCCACTCATCTGTTTTGAGGTGTACATTGAATTTTTACCAACTGTCATTACTCTACTGTGCTATAGTACTGTAGAACTCTTTCCTCTTATCTACCTATATTTTTTAATCTGTTGATTGATGAAGTTCTTCCCATCTTCCTCCTTTACACTTTTCACTTCTATACAGTTGGATCTTTTGACTTCTAGTAATGAGAATTAAGGTATTTGTCTGTCAGTTCTCAATTTATTTCACTGGCATTATTTCTTCCAGGTTCATCCATATTGCCTTAGGTGACTGGATTCCATTGTTTTCTATGGCTGAATGGTATTCTGTTGTGTATATAGAACACATTTTCTTTATCCATTATCTGTTTTGAGGCACTTACATTGATTCCATATCTTAGCTATTGTAAATAGTGATTACAGCCTATTTTTCAACCTCTCCTCTAACTTTTGTTGATTTTTAAGATGTTAACATAACAGATTACATAATGTATTTTATTCTATTTTTTTAAAAAATTTTACTCATGATAGAATGCATACACATGAGAGTGAGAAATTGAGAGAGAAAAGCACCCTCTCCAAAGATCAATCACACTGTGATTCTCTTCGTCCAGTCCTCCAGTCCCCCATATCTTGGGCACTTGTATACATGCCAAATGTGTTTTGGGCTAACCAGGCCAGGGATTCAAATGGTGCTAGCTATGTGGAATACTGCTTCTCTTGAACAATATGTCAGTGCTCTTTCTTGGAGCTGGCCTTCATTTTATTAACTTTAAAATCTGAACTTCAAAAATGTTTGATTTGTACGGGACTAGCAGTTAGTGTAATGGCTATGTTGCTGGACTCCCATGTAGTCGACTGCAGTTGGATTCTTGGATCCGGTGGCTTAAACTCACGCCAGATGTGTGTGCGTTTGTGCTCAAGATCCTGAAAGGAGAATGGAGGAGAAGGAATTGCGGCGTGGCCATCCCTCGGGGGGTGATTTCTCGCTTTCTGTCTCTCTGTCTTTCTGGTGAGTGCACACGCCCAATAACAAAAGCCTCTCAAAAAAAAAAGTTTCATTTGTAAACACTAGCAATAACAATTAGCATAGGCTGGATATTGAAACCAGTCAGCTTCCATTGGAGAAGTGTATTTAGAGGGAAATATATAGACCTTGAAAAATGTAATATTGAAACTTGAGGGCTTGTCTTTTGAAAAATGTCTACATTAATTGTGTATTATCATTTTGACTTCATTTATGGTGAATTTGATTCTTAAAATGGAAAGAAAAACAAGATCAAGAGTTCAGAAATTTCGGTTCTCTGACCTAACTACCTGTGATTTGGACTTTCATAAATAATATACAGCCATCATGGCACAAATTGCACATTTCTCAAATGGGACTAATAGTTCTGACCCATGTTTCATAATTTCTATAAAGACTAAATGTGTAGCTGTGTGACAGGACTGAAATGCTCAAGTGTAAGGTAGACAAAAGTGTTTCATTGTTGTTCACATTTGTGGACCTCTCACTGCCTGAATCTAGTTCCTTGATATGATGGCAAGCCACAGGTTGCCTAAACTTTCTGACTTGTGTACGAGGCCCCAAGTGTGAGTGTCACGCCTTATCCCAGGCCGGGGGTTCATAATGTCTTGAGTTTCTAGTGCTAGTGCTGTAGGAAACTACGATGGTCTGGTACATTCTTCCTGATTTGTCTAACACTGACCCTGACCCAAGTCAGGAAAGAAACAAAGACAAACAGGATCTAGGGCTCTGGAGTCTGTAGGATCCCATCAGCCATTTGATCTGCAAATCCTTTTCTTTCCAATATCGCATCATTTTTTGTTTGTGACCTAATTCCAAATAATTTCTCCCCAAACTTTCCCTCTAAAGAGTGCCTGCCTTTATTTACTGGGTTGCATTATTTGCTGTTTTTTAATAGACTTTTTTTCTTTCTTGCCATAAGGTGGGATCCAATTGTTAGGACATCCGTAAGAGAAAAATACCTGGTACAGCCTTGATCAAAGACCTTTAACCCTTGCTGGTTGGAATTTTACCATGTACTTGTCTGTTCTCATGTAGTTAAGAAAAATACAAATAATTCCACCCTTCAGCCTTTGGTTTTTGTTTCTCCCCAAGATCTGACTGGCCTTCATAGTTTTTCCTAAACTTGTGATTTTAATGTCTTCTTCTTTATTTTTGTTTTAATTTTTTTGGAGAGGTTTTTTTGCTATAGGGCACGTGTACTCACCAGAAAAACAGAAAGAGACTGAGAGACTGAAAGTGAGAAATTACCCCCCAGGGGGATGGCCCCACCGCAATTCCTTCTCCTTCATTCTCCTTTCGGGATCTTGGGCATGCATGCACACGCACCTGGCATGAGTTTAAGCCACCAGGTCTGGGAATCAAACCACGGTTGACCACATGGCAGTCCAGTGACATAGCCATTATGCTAACTGTGGCCCCTTTTATGCCTTCTTTTAAAAACATTTATTACCAGAAGACACATGCACTTGCCAGAGACAGAAAAAGAGAGAGAGTGAGGAAGAAAGTATCCCTTGATGGGTTGTAGTCACACCACAATCCATTTTCCTCCATATCGCTATCCCTTTAGTATTTTGGGGTTTCATAGACTTGTGCTCAGCATACTTTAAAAGCCACTGAGGCTGGCATTCAAACTGTCATCAATTGTGTGGCATCCAGTTTCTGATGCACAGGTTTAACTGATACTATACTACTGGGCTAGCCATAATGCCCACTATTCCTATTAGCTACCCTGAGTTACTTCCTGTGTCATGGGTTACTACTATACCACAAAACTTGGATGACATGGAGATTCAGGAAAACTGTTCTTGGTTTAACCCACAGTATCATTTCACTTGATCTAACCTGTGGGACCTCTCATCTTCTTTCTGTAAACTAGGGGACAAGCCAAAGTCTCTCTCTGCTTATGTTAGATGAGTCCTTTTCCCATGAGACACAGGGTAGATATGGCAGAAGAAATCTGGAGCTCTCTTAGTTTGCAAGTGCAGTCACTCAGGGAGGGTTTCTGGAGCACATCATTTCTATTCACTGCCTGGGCAGTAAGTTTTCATATAAATATTTATATGACCACATATGTGGGCATTGATAACATTTGAAAAATATTATTTTTACCCATGAAAGGAGTCTAAGATAGGCTTGACCTTCATCTGCCTATAGAATTCTCTCCATAATATGAATTTTAATGACTGAGGTGGCTATCATAGAAAAGCAAGTGACTTTTTACGTTAACAAAGTGTGCATTTTAATGTATTTCTGATATGGGGCGTTTTTTTCTTTTATGGAAATAATTCAAAACTTTTCCATGGTTTTAAAAGGCATATACAGACTAATGTGACCCAAAGACAAGGCTGGTATTAACCAATCTGGGAAATATCTTTGGGCTTCACACTACTGAGTGTGAAGCTCTAGTAGATTCAAGTTCTTAGGCAATCCTGACTTTTCAGGCTCTGCAGTATGCCTCGTGCAGAGAACAAAAAATAAATAAGGATACTACTTTTTGTTGTTGTTAAATAGTTCTTTTAAAACTAGAACAAAATAAATCAATGAAGTGATGAACTATGTAATCCAGCATCGAGCTGGTCTTGCCCTTGGCAGGAGCAGAGAAGAGCTCTGGCATGAAGACGTGCCTGAAACACGGGTGCTCTCATGCAGCATTGTTCCCCTGTGTCTGTCTGTGCCCATGCTCTGTGCCACCATGTGAGGAGAGGAGGAGAGTCAGCCAGCCCCACAACCCATTGCTCCAGCTTTGTCATCATTACTTACACTTCTGATGAGGTATAAGATGGAAAGAACTTCTGAAAACATCGGGATGGCACTTCTGCCCCTCACTTAACGCCAGAAAGAAAAAAAAAAAAAACCACATTTCTGTTTATCGATACCTTCCCCCTTTCTCTGTCTCTGTTATATCTTCTAGTAGTTGCTATTCTCTTTCAACAGTAAATAATACAGTGCTTAGAATGATAGGGACATTATACTTCAGTATTGAGGTTCTCATTGGAAGAGAAAGATACAAATGAGATGAGTTTAGTCATGACCTAGTAAGAGAATTCTGATGGTAAACACTAAAGCCATAAACATCTTTCATCCTAAAAACCATATGTTGTGTATAACCATTCCCAAATCTACAAGTTGTTGTTTAGCTTTGACATATCATTCCCATAGATACAATTGTCTGTGGGTCCTTGCGTACATGTATGTGCCTCTAGTAGCAAAGGTTCTAACATGAAGAGATGTGGACACACAAAACAATTTAACTGTAGATCAATTGAGTTTACCTAATTTCAGGTGTGTATAGTGACCATTTGTTTTTAAAATTGTATATGATACTAATGGGCTTTTATTTTCTTGGAGCTTGGAGTTTCATTAGAGCTAGACCAGCTTAGTCAATAGTCATATGGAAACAACTTTGGATTAATAAAACATAAGCTTTGTAGTTGGATTATAATGAGTAATAAAATATTAAAATTTTCTCTTTTGAGACTCTAGCAAGAATATGATTTTAGGAAAATAATGTTCTTTTAGAAATTTTGTCCTTCTATTTTAACTGTGCCCATTCTATTTATAAATGCTATCTATACAAATATTTGAATGATAAATCTTGCCTTCTTGTTTTTCACACATATTCTATTTTTTCACAGAAACTTTATGATTAATGTTTATATGCACTATTATCTTTGTTTCAAAAGTCCATGTTATTGTAAGAGTGAAGGTTGAAAACTCTCCTTCCCTTGAGTAGAAGCTTCCTGAAGGGAATCACATTAATCATGTTCACAGTTGCTTTCCTAGCATTCAGCCCAGACACAGGTGCAAAAATAGGTGCTCAAGAACTATTCATTGAAAGAACAAATACTTCATAAGGGCACGTAAGAACTAAGATTTTTAAAATTTTCTTCTAGTTCAGTTTTGTGAATTTTTATTGTAAAGTGGAAATTCTAGAATGCTTGAAAGATGAGGGGAAGAGAGCTATGTTGTTCAGGGTACGTAGATACCATTTCTGCTTCCTCCTGTACCGTTCTGCACCACCGTATGTACTTAGGCTAAATTTGTTTTGTAACCAGGAGGACAGTTCTTGTGTACACCCTTCATTGAAAGTAATAGGTTGTCAGTGTAATTCTACCAGAATGGTTGTCCATGTAATTCTACCAGAATTCTACCAGAATGGTGCCCTTAAGTATAAAGGACGAAGAGTATATAGCAAAGACTGAACTTCCCAGATCTTTCCCAGATCATTTCTAGAGTCATCATTATTGCCGCCAGTGTCATAATGCTGCTTCCAGCTCTAAGTAAAAGAAAGCTGGGTTGACCTACATTCCTTCAGTCATTTGAGCAAGAAGAGATGATTACTTAAGGTAGAAAACTGGTTAATCTGCAGTGGGAAGAGAGTTAAAGAGTGGCATATACTTGAGAGTAATTTATACTCTTTCTTGTTCAGTATTTATTTACAAATATGGGACAGAATTGAGACAAGAGCTACTTCTACAGTATTTACAGTATCTGAGAATAAAGTATTCCTTCTAGCTTAACTATAAAATATACCAGGGTGAGGTGTTTTTTTTTTTTTGTCACATCATGTTTATTGCTAACTACTAAGGAAGGGGTTTGAATATCAGTGCCATTTTTACTTCATCAAATTAAAGATAGCTTGTTTAGTTTACTTTTTTTTAGCAGATACATATTATTTTTTGACGTCCATAAATGCTAAGTTTGTCAACATTACATCTAGCTTGTTATTCTGCTTAGAATGGGATTTGGTAGTTCATGTTATGGTCAATGCCAGTTTTCTAATTACTTATCTTCCACCTGATATTTCAAGATGACAGAATAAAAATCATAATCGAATGTGATATAGTACATGGAATAAAGTAGGTATAACAACTTTACTGAACTTCCTATTAGAAAGAATTTAACTAGGCAACATGGAATACAAAGGCAGAGTTAGCAAACTCATGGAATCAGTGTATATTTCAAATGAAAGGATGAAAACCAGATATTTAACCATGGGAGCTGTACCAAAAAGCTGAACAGCATTGTAAGATTTTCTCTTTTGGTATCTCTCTCTCTGTTTGTTCATGGAAGCTACTTTATAACTTTAACCTATGTCTTGATTAGTTAACCCATTCTCAGTAAATTTGTTTGTTGCATTTTATTACTTTATAAAGTACGAATAGAGGCTAGATCAAACATTTAATTTAGTAATACACTATCTTTCTACAAAGATTCTGTCTTATGTGAGATTCCTAGGAAATAAGTATGCATCAGGGACTTGGGTGCATGTGCTTTCCTGAGGAAGTACTCTTCAGGGAAAGCTGTCAGGAGATAAAGAAATGGGAAGGAGAAGAAGGAAAGGGAAAGTAAATAAGTGGTCATATGGTCACAGGTAAAGTCTGCCCTTGGCCTGATCAGGGTGTGTGGCCTGGTTTGGGGAATGGAGTGTTCCAAGAGCTGAAAAGGATCTGGATGGAGCACCAACGTGGACTACTATACAGGCAGAATACTTTATGGTAGTCAGTAATCTACTGAGGACAGTAGATTGAATGACAGCCATAATTGCCAAAAGACATTGCCAGTTTGTGTGATCATCTGATTGAAGAAAAGAGCATAAGAAAGGAATTATTTTTCACATTCTCTTTATTCATTAGTAAATTTAGAGGGAACTAAATGTGGTCATTTTGCTTTTGCATGTATAAATATTTTAATGTCTCTATAAATATTTTAGCTTTGTGTTTTATGTTCCTTCAGAATAATAAGTTCTCACTCAAAAATTAATAAGTCAGAACAGTATAACCTTCTGTAGGCCGATAGCATCACAAATGGTGACCAAGAGTCTCAATTTTCCAGACTTGTGCATTTTAAAAAGTATAAATAGAATATGATGTAAAATTAAAAAGGATTCTAGGTAAAAAAGATTGTAGATATTTAAGAGTAAAAGCACAAAATCTGGCTTTTGCTATAAGTCTCCTAACTTTAATGTCTATCAAAACTGTCAAACATTTTCATAATATGTAATGGATATATTGTATATAATTTATATTCATTTATTAAAAAATTATGGAATATGTTATAGTAAGAAAATGAAAGGCACCTGGGAAAAGGTATTGAATTGAACTATACGAGGACATGAAAGACACTGAGTACATCTCTTATAGATAGACATTTCCACTAGAGGCAGGTGATGCTCACTTTTCATCTTTTCAACTCCCAACTAAGTTTTAGCTTCTTTCAGTTCCATTATACTTGATTTCTTTTAGTTGATTTATACTTTCTCAAGGCAAGTATCCCCTTTGTCCACATGATTTTTGATTTTTCTTTCATAATGGTTCATACCTTATAAAGTGCAGTTTATCCATCCTTTACTTAAAGAAGTTTAAATATAAGCCAGAGGACATTGATGGTTGATATTTTTTTTCTCTGAAAGCAGTGATATAGTGAAACAAGTGCTAATGGTCAATATGAGCTCAGATTAGAACTTTAGGCCAGCCGCGGTAATGCAGCAGTAACACAATGCTCAGTGATTATGGTGACACTTGGGCAGGTCCTGGGTCTATTCTTGAAGTTTCCCTAAATGTGCTGGGTGTGCTCATATACCCACGGCCCTAGCTGGCTGAGGCTAGGGGTGGATTCCAGCCTGGGATCTCCCTTTTGGGAGTGCCTGACTCTTT
>NW_006205727.1:1960716-1983967 GCF_000334495.1 Tupaia belangeri chinensis
TTCCCTTTTTCTGTCCCTTCTTTCATGGAACAAATAAATAAGAGAATTTTATAGGTATATTATATTTATATTGATGTGATCACATATATTTAGAATAGTACTCATGTGATGTGACATGTAATTTATATAGGTTATACATATCTAGAATAGTTTATAGTATTATACTTATTTATGTAGCGGTATGTACAGTCAACTCTCTATATCCAGGCATTTCACATCTGAGATCGAACCAATAACTGATTGAAAATATTTTAAAAAAAAGTTGTTTGCATCTGTACTGAACACACACAAATTTTTTTCGCATTATTCCCTAAACAACTCAGTGTAATATCTACAGGATATTAAATAATCTGCAGATTATTTTAAAGTATATGGGAGTATTTTTAATTATATGGGAGTATGCGTGTGGGTTATATGCAAATCTATAATATTTTAGATAAGAGCATCCATGAATTTTGGTATAATCTAGGCAGGGTAGGGGGATATAGTTCTATAAGCAATATCCTACAGATACTGAGGGATGACTATAAATATAAGGGGGGGGTCATCAAAAAATTTAAAGAAAATGTGTGTTATGAAAAAAACTATGCTTAGATCCCAAAACTTTTTTTATACCAAAATAAATTCATACTTTAAAATCACCTTTCCATGAAATTTTTGAAGTGCCCTCATATTTAGAATAATAAATATATATATGTATATTTTTATATACACGCACACAGATTTAGAATAGTGCTTACATATACATACATGATATGTATGTATATGTATATTCACATATATGTGTACACATACCCATATTTAAGATAGTACTTGGCCCACAGGAGGTGCTGAATAAGAGATAAAAGAGAAAATAAGGGGAGGAATCTACTTCCAAAAGTAGTACAAAAGAAGCACATTACTTTGTAAGTTCTAATCTGAACTACTATTGACCAGTACTCATTTTATCATATCATTGACTTTATATAATATAATTACGTGAGCTCATTTCCCACTCATAATCACCCTGAAACAGATGGAGACACTGGGCTTAGAGAGGTTAAATGCCTTGCCCTTGCTCAAGGTCACACATCTACTCAGTGGTAGAATTTTGATTTAAACCCAGGCAACCAACTTCCAACATTTTCAGTGCTTTCAACTGCTATACTCTCCTGCCAAGCAGTTTTCTAAATATGGGTATGTGTAAACACACACACACACACACACACACACACATATATATATAAATTTATATATAAATATATTTATTATTTATTTATTATTATTAAGCATTATTCTAAATAATAGTTTAGAATAAATAATATTCTAAACTAAGTAATTTTCTTAGAAATATCTAAGATTTTAAGCATATGTGGATATTAACATGACACAGAAAATAGATGATCTTTTTTCTACTTGTATGTAATTCAATTCATGTCAATCTGTTAAATTTTGTCATTAGCTGTGGGCAGGAGAGTGCTTGTCTTTTGTGGCACCAGGTGACTTTACCACCACATCCTCATCAAACCGTATTTTTCAACTTCAAAAAAATCTAGCTATTCTTATTCTCTTTTGACAAATGTAGGTGGTGGAAAGCATCTTATTTATGGTACTGGAAGAAAGTAAAAAAATAAGTTTTATGTTACGCTATCGTTGTCTAAAATAGGTTGGGTACTTCCTGGTAATTTAAGTGTTAAGTATTTTGTTTATGTGAAATTGTTATCCTTTAGCAGTTAGTCCCAAGGATTTTTAGAGTATTGAAGATTTTTACATTCATAGAGTATGTCACATCTGTAGTTAAATGTTCTATAAATATGAAAGAAATTTATAGAAATGAAGTAACTTTTAATTAAATTTTGTTGTTGTTGCTTTATAAAAGCTATTATATTGTATTTCAGGAGATTGAAGTATTCAGTTGAGCAGGGGGAATGTAAGAAATGGTTAAGTTAGAGTTTATTTAACACCATGCTTGATGTATATCATTCTCTGTTCTTGTATATTTGAAGGATGATCAGGAAACAAAGAATTTTCTTTTGCTTTGGTTGATAGAATATGTTAAAGTGTATATCAAACCTGGACCTGACTCATTCTCCTTAATTAGTCTACCAAGTGGTTTGATAAAATGTCTTAAGTAGCTTTTCAAATATGATATTGCATTAAAAATATTCAATTATGCATGCAATAGTAATCAAGCTTACTAGTCAACTATAAAATCAAATAAATACCTTTGCCATTTTCATTAAAACAGAAGATAAAGTCCACATCAACAATTTCTTTAATATCATAGACCATGATTTACAAGCAAAATAAAACTAGGCCATCACATATGCCAATTTAAAATTTTTAAATTGCTCTCAACTTGACAACCGACCAGAAGCTATATGAGAATAATTCCTAAATGAGTTAAGTGCTTGAGATGAAACAAAAATCATGGTGATAGGCCATCTGTTTCCATTGAAAGAGATAGTACCTCTTATAAAGGTTTTAAAATACATCATAAAAGATATTGTGTACCTGTAGCTACTACAGAGAAATGAAAAATAATAATTTTCAAGATACAAGTACTTTTTCGCTTGATTTATGTCATATGTATCTTTTTTACTATTGAGGAATTATTTTATTTTATCCATTACTATCATTTTGTAAGTTGACCAGAAAGATACACAGAGAGAGAACAGGAAAGAGAGAAAGCAAACTGCCAGGTCCGGGACTGAAATCACGGTCGGCTATGTGGGAGTCTAGCACCGTAACCACTATGCCACCTGCTGCTCCCTGTTGTATGTATCTTAATTTCTATCTGACATTTCCAATTTCGGCTAGTAATGATAGAGTCAATGGAAGATTTTTTGCAAATATACATGTAGGATTTTTGTAAATGTGCTTTATTTTACTTAAAAAAATAGCAAAATGGGCCAAATTTTTGCCCAACTAGATGCTAGATATCTAAAAATAATCCTTTATTTTTGAGTTATGAGCACTTAAGAAATGAGTAGAATGGGGCCAGCAGGTGGTATGGTGGTTAAGGCACTGGATTTCCAAATGGCCAACACAGTTTGAGACCTGGACTTGGCAGTTTGAAAATCATTCCAGGTGCATTTACATACTTGCCCAAAATCCCAAGAGGAGATTAGAGGGGAAAGGATTGTGGCATGGCCATTCTCCTTGGGGGTAATTTCTCACTTTCCTCTCTGTTTCTCTCTTTTCCAGAGTGCACACATCCTGTGGCAAAAACCAAAGGGGGAAAAAAAAAGAAAGAAACAGAATAATTGTTTTTTGTACCTACATACATACTTCACTTTCTTAGTCCAGTGAGTCTCCATGGTAGTGCCATTGCTATCTTTCCAAAATTATGACTCCCCCAGTAGATCATAATATTTTTGAGAAAATTCTTTCTGTGGTATCAGGAGACTTATGAAGCTCATAGTGTATTCTAGTAAATGGAGAATAGTCCAAATTCATTTTTAGTCATATGTTAGCCCAAATAATTCTCAAGATAACATATTTTGCCACAATTTAAGCTACATATTTTTACATGACAAAACATATCAACTGAATTGTGTATGCATAGTTTAAAAATATTTTATCAAATTTGGTACAAGAATTTCACTATTTATTCCAAAACTCTTCTGAAAGTCTCCTTCACTTCTTCAGTAATCTATTCACTTAGCAAATATATAGTAATTACAACATAATAAAAGTCTTATATGTTAAAAAAATGAAGTCATAATACAATTGCATTTAAAGTTTATTTGCTCTTTTATTTTTTGAAAGAGGCTTTTACCATAGACATGTGCACTGGCTGGAGAAGAAGACAGAGGCAGTGAGAGGGAAAGTGAGAAATCATTCCCCTGGGGAGATGCCACACTGCAATCCCTTCTCCTCCATTCTCCTCCTGGCATCTTGGGCATGCATGCACATATACTGGGTGTGACTTTTTCAAGCCACCAGATCCAGGACTTGAGCTGCAGTCAGCCATGTGGGAGTCCAGTGACATAACTGCTGCACCATCTACTGTCCCCTATTTACTCTTCTTAAAGGAATTGGCTTAACAGCCTGTCCCAGCCAGCCCCTTAGAGGCTTTCTGGGTAGACAGCTGCTCAGGCCATGCAGGGACTTCTTATACTTCTTTTTGGTCTATTCAGATCCTAGCAATCTTCTTCCAGTATCTTAAGTCATCAATTTATGGTGAGGTTTTAATGAGTGACAGTGGCTCTCTGTGTTAAACATGCATAAGTAATAAATACCAGACTTGCAAATTTAAATGCCCTGAAGACCAGGCTGATCTAGTAAAAGTGTAAATCATCTTGTATGAGATAGAAGGGTGTGTGTGTGTGGGGGGGGGGGGCGGGGGAAGAAGGAGCTGTATTAAACCAGAGTAAATTTTCTGAAAAGAGGCATTAAAATTCTGTTAAATATGATAATACTATTAATGCCAACTGGGCTCTAACTTCAGCACAAATTCTGCCTATTGGTCACCTGATCAGGATTCTTGCTTTATGCTTTTGGTTGTGGGGGGGGGGGGGGGGGCAGGGGAAGAAGGAGCTGTATTAAACCAGAGTAAATTTTCTGAAAAGAGGCATTAAAATTCTGTTAAATATGATAATACTATTAATGCCAACTGGGCTCTAACTTCAGCACAAATTCTGCCTATTGGTCACCTGATCAGGATTCTTGCTTTATGCTTTTAAAATGGTGCACACTGATCTGGACACTGACACATGATACAAATGTTGAAAGGATAGTGCAGGGAGTGAATTTTGGCCGGGTGTCTTTCTGGAGCGTCTCTATCACACCACATGCACATCCATCCTCTGAAGGGTTGGTTCCTCTCTTGTTTTGCTAGGACTTCTAACATTTAGGAAAGACAGGAACTCCCTGTACTCAAATTATAGCTGATGAAAACAGCCAGAATTCTTGTACCACTTAGCACTTATTCTACCCAAACATTTAAGGCTCAAGTGGGCATAAAGCATTTTCATAATAACACTTCCTGAAGTGTTAATGAAATGCTTGTTATTACAGTCAGGTTAGCTGTTACCACCATGGGTGCAGAGACTTCCAGCTCATGCTGCATTTGTTGACTGACTGACTAGCTTTGGTTTATCATCAGTAAATGGTATACAGATGAGTACTTAATGAATATGCACTGTGGAAAACTTAAATGAATGTAAATATCATTAAGATGTCAGTATTTGTAAAATTCCGAGGCAGTTTATATATAGATCCGGTGAGCCAAGCTCATTGTTAGCAGTTTCCCCAATCACTTTTTACCTGAATTCCAAAAGGCAGTAGTCCCCAGACCTGTGTGCACACTGACATCACTTAGGGAACTTCAAAGATTGCTGATGTCTGTGTTTTATTCCCAAAGATAATGATGTAACTTCCCATGTAACCTGAGTATTAGAACTTAAGGAAGATTCCTGGGCATTCTGAAATGTAGACAAGCTTTAGGACCATTTCTCCCCCAGTGATTTCAGGAAGTTTGGCATGGGAACATTTTGAAATATGCCATGTCAAATCATCAGATCTTATGGGGTTATAACCGTTAGATATTAAGGCTAAGGGAGAGCAAGGTGAGGAAACTTCTGGTGCTACAGGTCCTCTGAATTGCAGCACCCCTGGGGCCCACATGTTGCCGTGGGCAGTGAGCGTGCTCTGTACTGGTACCTTCCTCCCAGCACTAAGTCTAAAGCTTGATTTGAGCTTTTTATAGAGCTGCTTGGACTTTGGGTCCCTTCTGATGCTCACAGCAGATTTCCCCAAGAGGATACCAGTCTTGGGTGAAGAGCTGTCAAATATCTTCACTTTGTCCAGATTTTGTCTCAAGTTATGTAAGGACTCCTTTCTCTAGTTATCAGGACAAGCTCTCCCCCTCCCCTTTAGCTATTAAGACGGAGAGCAATCATTTTATAATTTTACCTATTGTAATGCAGTGTCATCTACATAAACTGACCTCCTATCTACCCTCCCAGCAGCAAATGACCTGCTCCTTTAATTCTCCCTGTGTTTTAATTTGATTCTTTACCTCTCATTAAGCATTAGGCAGTATTGTTGCCATTTGCCCAGGGGGTGGTTTACTTTGAGTAATTATTACTTAGAGAATATGGCTTGGAACTGCTGTGAAATAAAAGATAAAGTATGTGGAATTATGACTGTTAATATTGTTAGTGTTACTTAATTTTAAAAATTATAGTGTTTCATAAGTGAGAATATCTGAAAATATACTTCTCAATTTGCATTTTCTGAATGAAGACTTTTTACTAATTTTAACATCTTATTATTTTTGCTATCCTGCCATTCCCATAGCTCAGTCAAACATAAACTGATACCAAGATGGTATAATCACTATTTTGCATAGCCAACTTTTTTTTTTTAATGAGGTCAGCTTTAAGTAGGTCATTCTAAATTATAAATATACCTGATGCTGGTGTTATGTCATTCTCTGCTTACAGGAATTAAGGTATGCATCATATAAATTATGTACAGGGATGAAAATCCATAATAAAAAGTTTATATTGTCTAAGTTATACTTATATCTCAGGATATAAATATATATCTTTTCAAAAGATGACAAGGCAGACTTTAGAAGGTAAATCATAATCCCTATTTATTAAAATAAGTGGCTAAATATTAGTATTAAAAATGTGGTATTTTAAAATATAATTTTGACACAAAGTATACCATTTGAGTGGTTTTTTGTTTGTTTGTTTGTTTTTTTTAGAGAAATGTTTGGGCATGTGTGCTGGCCAAAGAGACAGAGACAGAGAGATAGAAAGTGAGAAATCTCCCCCCAGGGAAATGGCCATGCCACAGTCCCTTCTCCTCCATTCTCCTATTTGGATTTTGGGCATGCATGCAAACGTACCCAGTGTGAGTTTTAAGCCCCTGGGTCTGGGACTTGAACCGCAGTGAACTATGTGGGAGTCCAGCATCATAACCATTATGGCATTTGTCCCACAATTTGAGCTTTTAATTGTCATAAAATTTTGCCTTATAATTTTCTGAGTAAATAAATAAAACTTATGAGTGCTCATGGCAGAAATAACATACTCATTTGAATAGTTTGCTTGCATACACCTTTAGTCCTGCTTATTTTAGTAGAGTTCGAGTTGCAGATTTAATTAAAATACTAATTTTATATTCTCTAAAGTAAATGATATCCATAATACAAGAAAGGAAGGGAGTGTAGGCTGGATATGCCATTCAGGAAGAAAACTTGGGAAGCAGACGAGTAAAGACAGTATTTTCCCAGTCAATGACAATTATCAAGTGCCTTTCGTCTAATTTTCCATTGTGTTATGTTTCCACAACACTTCATTGACTTGTCTTTAAAAGCAAAGCTTGGAGTCAATTAAGGTGTGACAACAAATGAATTCAATAGCAAACCCAGGGGAATAATAAAGGTAAAATAAGTGTAGAGTTTAATTCAGAAGTTTTGAGAAAACATCTGTGCAAGAACAACAACTTTTGATGTGGAGTTGATCTTGACAGAAGCGCAGATCCCTGATATTTCAGTCGTGTTCATTTGTCAACATAAAGGCAAGATAGAGTCTTATGGGATTAAGTAAACTCCATGGCTAAAAATATAGTTTGACATTTTTTTGAATGCATTTGACAAGACTCCACATAAAATTATGTTAGTATTCTTTCCAGCTAAGAGAGGATTTTTGAAGAAGGCTGAGTTATTCATACTCATATTAAATCTTTGGTTGCCATGGCATCTTAAAATATTAATCCTATATTGTTGGATTTTAAATGTTGGGTATAAAGTGTTTATAATATAGGTGGCAAAGAAGAAACTTTACAAATATTGAAAAAATGAAATTGCATTTATAAAAAGATATTTAACAAGCCCTGAAGAGGTCAATGACAGGTTCAACACAATACGAGTTCTGCTCTATAGGAAAGTGATTATCGACCATGTCATCCATGGCCCTCAGTGCCTGCCCTGCTCCTAGGCATTCTGGTATGGTACAGCTGGCTGACAGATTGTAGCTACTGTGTAAGTGGAGGAGAAGGTGGTGAGGAGGAGTGAGAGTTGCATAACACAAGATGCCAACAGCCAAAAAGACCAGAGAGACCAGAGTTGCAATGGTTTGGGGGGGGGGAGGAGAGGGGAGTCAGTGAAGGGTGGAGGAGAATATTTAATGGGAGGTAATTGGAAGGAATTGTATAAGTCCCAGAATAACACTGCAGAAGCAGAAGCAGAGGCAGTGAGTGGCAACTCTTTATTACCAAATAATCATGTCCATGGTAAGTGGAAGGCTCTTAACCATGAATCTTCAGAATGTTAAGATGTATTATCTGCTGCTGCCTTAAAATCCCTGCCCTCTGCACTTTTCCTTTCCTTTGAAAAACACTTTTTGCCAACTTGCTGGATGCTAGCTCTTATTCTATTCACTTGTAGGAAAGCAGACTCCAGAGTCCAATAGCATTAGTCTTTAAAGATCTCTCTCTCTCTCCTTTTTAAACCCTAAGCTGCAGATGGCTTAGTTTTCTCAAACAAATGCTAAGGTGTGAATGGTTAATCAGGCTGAAACAATTGCAGAGCTGCGCTTTTGAAAGCTTACCAAATGCCAGCCTCAGTTTTGATGTTGGCATTCCCCCCACCCCCAAACCACGGACCCATGATTTCGAGTGACAGCTTTGCCCATTCATGCTTGAAATTCATGACTATAATGTGCAGCTAAATAATCACAAGATTTGGTGTCAAACTATAAGGCCTATAATTTCATGCCTTATAAATTAGCACTTGATACCCTAAAACAGACGTATATTTACCGCTCTCCCTAAACATGCCATTAGGTAAAGGTACTGATGTTTATTATGAATTTTATTTGTAACTTTGTTGAAAAGATCAGCAGAATGATCCTAATTGGGATGGTCCTTTAGGGTACTAAGAATATCTTTAAAAAGAATCCAAGTTACCAGATGCCTGGTGAGAAACAAAGTGCTGGTGTGGAAATGACAGAGAAGGCATCGGAACAAACGTTGGCAATTTAGGATGATGCTCATCTCCACCCAGGTTCCTAGTTTCAAATCAGAACGCGGATGACAGCACAAGACTCCCAGCCAAAGGAAGGCTAAGATAGAAGCGGCAGATTGTAAATTAGCAGGACCCTGCTACTAACCTGGAAAGCAACATGACATTCCCTGAAGGTGTTCCAAAGATAAAACCAAATACTGGGACTGTGTGGAAGTCTAAACCCCTCCCTTGAGCAAGACTTGGGCATGTCAGCAGCCTTAACTCATTTAGATCACCAAGTTGATTAAATGGTATTTTGTTGAGCATCTAAATTACTTTGTTCACATATTAACCACATTTTTTATACTTACATATATACATATGTATAAACTAGAGGGGTGGGCAAAAAAAAGACTAGAAATACATTCATATATAAAAATATGTACATAATTCACATACAGAAAGGTTAATATATAATAACCAGGAATCTCTTCTTTCTCCTTTCCATTTTAAAAACTAAGTGATAAAAGGAAGTGAATGGTTACAGTGCAGAATAATGTAAAAATAAAGCTTATTTTAAAGAAAGAATACTGTTTATCAAACTTTTTATTTGTACATAATTTTTTTTTTTTGGATAGGTTTTCGCTACAGGGTGCGTGCGCTCACCAGACAGACAGAGAGAGACATAGAGACAGAAAGTGAGAAATCACCCCCCCAGAGAGGATGGTCATGCCGCAATCCCCTCTCCTCCATTCTCCTCTCAGGATCCTGGGCATGCATGAACATGTGCCCGGCGTGAGCTTCAAGCCACCAGGTCTGGGATGTGAACCGCGGTTGGCCACGTGGGAATCCAGAAACACAGCCATTACGCTAACTGCTGGTTCCCTTGTACATAATTTTTCAAAAATATCAATTTGGAATTATACTGGAATTCATTACATTGCTTAAGAAATTATCAGTGCCTTGATTAACATTGGTGATTCAAATGAATTATTGTAGCTACTATCATAACAAAAATAATGTATAAAATGTATTCAACCTATGTGCCAGAGTCTCTTTTAAAGTTTGTAAATCTAATAAATTATTTAGATCCAATGCTATTAACTGTACTTATTATTATTCCCATTTTACAGTTGAGGAAACAGAGGCACAGTGTACCAAAGATTACAAAGGTATTGAGTATAATCAAGAGCATTTACTAACATTATTTTGGCCAGTGGTGTTGCTGTGAATATTGAGTACGACTTTGTTTATTTACATTAAAAATAGATTTTATTTTTTACTCAATATTTGGCACAAGCAAATGCAACTTAATTCCTAGAAGCTTGTGATTATAACTGTATGGGTATTTTTTTTTTTGGCATTTTTTCCCTTATTCTTGATAAATCACATGCTCACACATGTAATAAGAGAGACAGACAAGCACCCTCCACAGGGACTGGTCATGTTATGATCCTTTTCCTCTAGTCCTTCTGCCTATCAGATCCTGAGCATTTGCATACAGACATGGGATGTTTATGGCTGCCTGTGCTGGAGATTCGAACTGTGGCTACCATATCTGATCTGGGTAGCACATTACTGCTGCACCGTGGAGCCAGCCCTGAATTTTGATGAAATGTTTCTGAAGATTATTGCATATGTTCCTGTCGTAATAAACAGAAAATGAAGAAAATAACTTAAACTTGTTAAATTTATAGTAGAAAGAATGTGAATTTGCCTAGAGTTGGATTCAGTTCTCAGTCCTGTTGCTTACCACGTTACTTGGGTCTTAGTTCCCTTAGTGGTAAAGTCAATTGCTACCTCTTGTAAATATTTAGTGTGGAATTTGGTAGGCTCTCGTAAATGCTTGTTATTTGTTATTATTTTTCTTGTTCCCATTTTCTTAAAAGGAAAGTAAAGATAATACCTAGTGTATAGGGTTTTGAAACTTATCAGTGAGATTATATGTACTCTTATTTGTACATGAACTTGTATGTGTGTGTGACACACCCTAACAAAGTGCTCAGTCACTAATATTTAATAAGCATATAAATTAAATTAGTTAGCACTGGTAGAGTGCTTAGAAAAATGCTTGGCACACGTATTACCTACTAACTGTTGTTTTTGCTATATTATCACTTTATTTCTATGTCTTCCCTATTATTATTAATGGTATGGGTAGATTAATGCATCTTTTCATTTTTATTGCATCACTAGGTGTGCCAGGTGATATATTCACCCTAGTCACCAATATCTGTAACTCAGAAAAGTGAGATTATGTGGTAAATGAGGTGGCGAGATCAGGTATACATGTTGGTTTGGGGCAACTGTGGAACATCAGTACAATCAGTGATTAGACATAGCAGGTTAATCAAAGACATCATGTTGGAACTGTCAGAATATGTTATTTAAAACTATTAAAGTAGGCTTAAATAATAAGAGAAGGAATATACTGTACTGGAACTGCAGAAAACATAAACAACTACAGAACAATAACGAAGAGGATGAATAGTCACAGACATAAGAAGAGAATCACAGCAAATTTGGGCACTGAGTGTGGACAATAATTTGTGTCATTAGACATTCAAATCCCTTCCACAATAGTGGACATAGTGCCCCTTCCTTAGGCATTCATACAAACTCTGGGTTGGGTGCTGAATCTCAGTCCCACTTTCCCAGCATCCTTTATATTACTTTGAATAAAGCATTCTTGGTTATCTCCAGGAGCAGCAATTGGCTCCCTGTTTTCAGGATGCATTTTCTCTTCCCAGAGCTAAATGGTGCCGGGCAAAATAACTTATCCTGATCTGTTCCACTAGAACTTCCCCCTCATCTGTCACTCAGCCTGTCTCCTCACGCCCTGACCTAATGAACATCCATTAACAGATTGCTTAGACTGTCCTGGTCCAGATGTCTATGTGTTTTTCTTCTTTCTCTTCCATGCAGACGTATGTTTACTATAGGTTGAAAAGATAAATACATTTATTTTTTTTTAAGAGAGATTTTTGCTATAGGGTATGTGCACTAGTCAGAGCAGGACAGAGAGACAGAAAGTGATAAATCACGTCCGTGGGGGGGATGGCCCATACCACAATCCCTTCTCCTCCATTCTCCTCTCAGGACTTTGGGCATGCATGCATACGTGCCTGACATGAGTTTTAAGCCACCAAGTCCAGGACTCAAACCACTGTTGATCACGTGGGAGTCCAGGGATGTAACCATTTCACTATATGATGGTTCCATTCATGAGGTTTTGATAGTTCTCAGACTGATCTATACAGTGATCTGGCCCTGGCATTGTTTCATTGAAAACATCTCTGATGTCATCTTGCTTCCATCTCATAAAGGCAGACTAAAGCACGTTTAGCTGCATGACCTTCTAAGCAGGTACTGCATGATACCTTTCCTCAAAATTGATGATTGCATCAGAGGTGTAAACAATAACCTCTTATAAATGACTTTTGTATCCTAGAAACTATTGGTATATTTGCTCTGGTCAGCAGCATTGGCAAGTGCATATGCATAATTCTTCTAACACCAGCCAGAGGAACAGAGGAGCTTCTTGATCAGCCTCAGTCCTTTCTTTTTCTTCACTTAACATGCCTGTGGAAGAGTTATAGAAAAGATTCGCCATTTGTAGAAATCAGGCTAGAAAAATGTAGAGATGGTTTCCAAAAGCTTACATATTCTTCCTTGGAAGAAATAATGATTTAGCAAATCCATAATGTTTCCATTTCAACAGAAGTTTAGGCACTAGCTACATTTAAAAAATTAAATTAAAATTTTCAGTGAATGCATCACTTGAAAATTGTTCACCAAGGCTTTTCATATATGTTTAATACCTACTATCCACAATATGATTTCATTATATAACATTTAGGGACATGAAGAGCTTTAAATGCTCTAAAAACTATTTTTTAAGACTGAACTTTACAGTTATCTAGTAATAGTATGGTTTTTTATCTTTAGCTATGTATGCATTTCTGAAATAATCTTTTGCTGAAAGTACAAAAAAGATAATAGAATCAGTTGGTAAATAAATTCTTATCTTTGCATGCTTTGCCTTAGAAGAAATAAGTAAATATGTGACACTTTTGAAAGCACTGTGATAAGGATGTTTGATCATCATCGATTTTATTTATGAGAATATATAGCATTGGAACATGAAAAGAGAAAAAGCATCTTTATTTTGCTTGAGCCAGAACGATGTTTGAAAAAATTATTTCACTCACTCTTTCTGGGATAAAAGGGTGACTATCACCGAAATGCATTGATTTCAGTAGGATCATTGAATTGCTATTGATTAGCCAGTGTTCAGAAATGTGGTCTCTAAAATATAACATTCTAGTTATCATCCTGGTTATTATTATTATTTTTAAAATTCACAATAGGATGTGCACACTCACGAGAGAGAGAGAGACAGAGAGAAGGGAAGTGAGAAGGCACTCCTCTAGCAGGATAACTAAACCACAGTATCTTCTCCTCCGTTCTCCTCTTGGGACATGGGGCATGCACACAGAAGTTCCCCGTATGTATTTTAAACTGCTGAGTTTGGAACTTGAACTGCAGGGTCAGCTATGTGGGATCTCGCCTCTTTAACTGTCACTCCACCTGGCTGGCCTACATCCTAGTTATTACTTTTAAATATAGCATCTGTTGTAGTTATTGAAGCCAGTCATCAGAATATGCCAAGTCAACCAGATTTTCCTCATGTATTTTTCTTATTTTAATTTAACATTGAACCCTAGATTGGAACAACCTCTTATTTCTTCCTTCCCAGATGCGAGGGATCCCAAGATAGAGGGACTGGCTCTTAGGGATTCAAAAGGACTTGGGCAGGAGCTAGGGTGCGATTGAATAACACATTCTTCATACCCAATGGTCCTGGGATAAATAGAATATACAATAGAATAAGAGAGTACCAAGGGATCGAAACAAGTCAGAGAATCTTACTACCATGAGAGACCAGAATAGACCCTAGATAAAGTCAACAGGGTAGAAAGATAGAACAAAAGTTCTGAGATGAAAGAAGTACCTTAGGAGTAGTTCTTAAGTTCTGAAGCCTAATAAGAGAATTTCTTAATTAGGGGGCTAACAACCTTAGTCTTGGCAGTGTAGGCAGTTCAGACAGAAGGTATAGACACAGTGAGTCACCAGTAGTCTGATAATCTATGAACCATGCTCTGGATGGTATATTTTAACCATATTCATGCTTAGTAGCACTAGCACCTTCTGTTGAGTTTAGTAAAATGAAAAAAAAAAAAAAAGAGAAAATACAATCTATAAAAATACATTTTGTATGGTAGAATTACTAATAATTTTTATAGAATAAATGAAGTTTCACCTTGTTTCTGGACCAGATATGTGAAAGAAAACTTGAATTTCCTTAAAACAAACATCCTGAGCGTGGAAAGAGAGCTAGCCTAAAAACTGAAAATGCTTACAGTTTGGCAATGTTCACGGTCTGTCAAAGGTGAATTACAGAAGACTAGTCTATTTCCAAGTGAACAAATAAAATTTGCTGATATATATACTACTACTTAACTGAACATACTGCTGTAAGTCTTGCAGTTAAGAGATTATGTTTACTAGCCCTCTAGTCAGACTCATGTTCACCCAAATTTAAGCTTTCTGTAAAATCTTTCTTTTTGAACAGAAGGACATAATTTAAAATTATCCAAATACTTTTTTGTTTCAAATCAGCCTTCCATCCCAAATTTATAAGGCATCTTATCAAATATAAAAATAACATATAACTAGTTTGTCAAGATTTAAAGCCTCTAATTTTTGGTTTCATGCTAGCATTCTATCTAGACCATATTACTTACTTAAAAACATTTGTTGGATGAACAAGCTCATTTTCACAGCTGTTCATTAAAATGTGCTCTTCTTATAGCTTGCCACAATTGCGTGTAGGAATAGTGCATCTTTTTTTCCTTTTCAGTTTTGTAGAAGTGTGAGATCCTTGTAGTAGGATAGGTACTAGAGTCTGTGTTTTTTTCTCTGAAATTATATGCAAAAAGAAGGCTTAATTTCTTTAAGGATGGTTGTGCCATTAGATTTTTCAGTGTAAGAATACTGAATGCCTTATAGCCATGTTGGACATACAGAGTTTGCCTTGTACTAAATAACCCTCAGAAATGAATACAACTCTTCCCATGCCAGGACACTCTTGTTGTCCTAAGTAAAAGAGTTCTGGAGACTGACAGTGTAGAAAACATGTAAGTTGTGGAGTCAGATGATGGGGTTCTGGTCTGTGAGCACTTCAGTCTGTAAGAAAGTTCGTTAGCCTTGTTAATTTTTACTTTCTTCTGCAGAAAAGAAGAGAAAATGATGTATGTGGTACATCATTCTGAAGTTTGCACTACATTGTACAGCCCCAAAGTACAGTTTGTCCAGCACAGTTAGAACTACAAGAAGTTATTTACCGACCTCTTGGAAGTTTCTAACTGTCCTTTTACTTCCTGAAAGCCTGTATTTAGTTAGGCCAGATAGAAAAGAACTGGATCTACAGGATTGATGGCTGTCTTGGAAAACCCACTGCTGAGATTGTTTTTATCCTAAAACATATTATTTGCACAAGAAACCTATGAGCATTATTAAGACAATGGAAAAAATTACTCATATTCCTGCCACCCTATGAAAAGCCTGGTAACATTTGTTTGACTTCGTTTTGAAATTATATACACTTGCATATTTTTATCACTTAGCATAACATGAGCATTCACCCATTGTTATTAAAATATTTTTCATGGCTACATCATAACTTTGTGTGGTTATAACCTAGTTCACTTAACCATTCTTTCACTGTTAGAATTAGTCTCTTTCTAATGTTATGCTATTCTATTGGGTCATTGGAAATGTCATGGTGCATTTTGGCATAGAAAAATAGAAAAATACATTATGACTTTTTCCAACGACCCAATAAATAATGACTTGATATACATGAAGTTTTTTTATTTTTATTATTTTTTCTTTCATGATACAGAATATGTGTTCATTCATAAGAGAGGAAGGGAAAGGTAAAAACACCTTTGACAGAGTCCCATCACACTAGGATTTCTTTTCCCCAGCACTGTAGTGCCTCAGAATCTAGGGTAGCCTGTGCATGACAGCAAGTTTTCAGGCCAAATGAGCATTCCAAACCACAATTGGCCATATGGACTCCAGCGCTGTAGGCAGTCCAGTGTTTTGCAAACCATGCTACCTAGGTTGGGCCTTTTTCTGATAGAATCCCTAAATTAGAACTTTTGAACTAAAATATAAGTACTTAGATTTTTCTGTTGTAGTAAAATATGCATAAAATTTAGCATTTTAATAATTTTGTTGTTGTTTATAACCCAGAGTGTGTGTGCTCATCAGAGGGATAGAGAAACAAAGAAAGAGGGAGAGATAAAGGCCAAGAAATCACCCCAATTGGATATGGTCATGCCATAATCCCTTCACCTCCATTTCTCCATCCTATTGAGATTCTTGAATATGTACACATATGTGCCCAACATGTTTTTCAAGCCACCAGGGCTGGGATTATAGTAGTTTAGTAGGCCATTTGGGATCTGGCTCCTTTAACTACTGTGCCATGAGACCAGCCCTGTTTTAATCATTGGTAAGTGTACAGATCAGTGGCATTAATTATTCACATTGTGTGGAGCCACCACCCTCATTCATTTCCAGAATTGTTTTCTGTTTTCAAAGTGAATTTCTGTATCCATTAAACAATAATTCTCATTCCTTCCTTCCCTCAGATCCTGTCAACTATAATTATACCGTCTGTCTCTATAAATTGACTGCACCTCATATAGTTGGAATCATACAGTATTTGTCCTTTCATGTCTGATTTGTTTCACTTAGCAAAATGTTCTCAGGGTTCATTCATGTTGTATCATGTGTCAGAAGTTTCTTCCTTTTTGGGGCCAGCAGGTGGCATGGTAGTTAAGGGTGCCAGACTTCCACATGGCCGACCATGGTTGAAGTCCTGGACCTGGAAACTCGCTTTCTCACTTTCTCTTTCTCTCTCTCTCTCTCTCTACTCTCTCTGGTCAAACTAAAATAAAATAATAAACATTAAAAAAATAAAATAATTCTTAAAAAAAAGAATTTTCTTCCTTTTTATGACTGAATAGTACTCTGGTGTGTGAGTATGTATGTTTTTTGTTGTTGTTGTTGTTTTGTTTTTGTTTTTTCCATAGGGCCTGTGTACTCGCTAGAGAGAGAGGGAGAAAGAAATAGAGCGGGAAAATGAGAAATTATCCTCCAGGAGAGATGACCACACCACAGTCCTTTCTCTTCCATTCTTCTGGGATTTTGGGCACACACACATACACACACACACACACACACACACACACGTGCCCAGTGTGAATTTCACACTACCTGGTCTGGGACTCAAACTACTGTTGACCATGTGAAAGTCCAGTGCCTTAACCACAACACAATCTGCTGACCCCATGCGTACAGTTGTTTTTGTTGTTGTTTTGAATCTATTCATCCATTCAAGAATATTTGGATTATTTCCATCTTAAGGCTGTTGTGAATAAGAATGCTGTGAACATTGGTATACTATCTGTTTAGGTCCTTGCTTTCAGTTTTTTTGAGCATATACCCAGAAGTGAAAATGTTGGATTAAATGGTAATTCCATGCTTAATTTATTGAGGAACCACCATATTGTCTTGCACAGATGCTGCACAGATTTAGATAACTGTGGCAGCACAATTTACATCTTCCCATTTTCTCCACATTCTCACCAACAGTTGTTCTTTCTCTTTTTTTGTCCTATGTTTTTTCCTTTAATAACAGTCATCCTATTGAGTGTAAAGAGGCATCTTGTTGTGGTTTTGATTTTTGTTTCTCTAGTATTTAGTATTTTGGGTATCTTTTCATGTGCTTATTGACTTTCTATATGTCTTTTTTGGATAAAAGACTATTAAAGTCCTTGCTCATTGTGTGTGTGTGTGGGGGTGGGTGGGTGGGTGTGTTTTCTATTGAGTTGTGGAAGGTCTTATATACTATATTCTGGATATTAAATTTTTACCAGATACAAGGCTTGCAAATATTTTATCCCATTCCCTGAGCTGCCTTTTCACTCTGTTCGTCCTATGATACAGAAACATTTAAAATTTTCATACTTATTTTTTCTTTCATTGCCTTTACTTTTGATATCATATCAAGAAATCATTGCCTGGGGCCGGCAAGTGGCATGTGGTTAAAGGCGTTGGACTCCCACATGGCCAATCACTGTTCAAGTCTCGGACCTGGTGGCTTGCTTTCTCACTTCCTCTCTCTCTCTCTCTGTCTCTCTCTGATCAAACTGGAAAAATAATAATGATAATAATAATAAATAAATAAAATAATTCTTAAAATAAAAAAAGAAATCATTTCCAAGTCCAAATCATGAAGTTTCTTCCCACTTTGTAGTTAGTACGGAAATCAAGAAATGCGAGACTCAAACTTTATTGTTCTTTTCAATATGAACTTTTTTAAAACCAGCATTTTCAATACAGATATATGTGCAATCATTTTGAGTTAAGCAAGGTCTAAAGAACCAAGTAATTTTCTGCCTTTCGAAGAGAGAACCAATGAATTTTTACATCCTGATAAAGCAATGCTTTCTTTTCCTCAGGCATTGTCTTCTTAAAATTAATTTTAATTTTTAACTCTATTTCGAAATGATTTTAGACTGACAAAACAGTTGCAAAACTGATACAGAGTTCCTTTTATTACTCATCAACTAGTTTTCCCTAATGTTAATATCTTGCATATATCTTATAATCATAATTCAATTTTACAACCAAGAAATTGACATTTTTATAATACTATTTTAAAAAACAAAGTCTGTATATGAATTTTGTTAATTTTTCCACCAATGTCTTTTTCTGCTCTAAGATCTGATCCAGAATCCTGCATTTTGTCTTTGTAATAAATAAATATCTAATTGATTGGGATTCGTCTGTAAGTGAAAACTCTCCCTCCTCCCACATTTAATTATGTAAAATATACTTTTTAAAGCCACTTAGTGTATTTAGCAAATTTATACCTGAATTTCTCCCTAGTTATATTTCTTACAGTAGTATTTAATATAATGAAAATGTCTTTGCTCATTCAGTGGACCACCTTCTCAAGAGGTTGTCTCTGACCATCCTAAATTAGACTTCTCTTCATAAGTCTGCTGTCCTCTATTATAGAAACTGTGCATCATAATACAGAATATTAGGGATGGGAGAAGAGAAGATGTCTTAGAGGGGATAGTTTAAAAATAAAAACCTTTGAGAAGATAGCATTCTTCTGGTGCTGATCGTAATTTCAGACTGCACAATCCCAAATAGAATTTGTAAAATCCAGAAAGATCAAATTCCCTAAAGTCTAGAATATCAAAAGTTCAAAATTAACAAAATATAATTCTGGGCAAAATAATGTAAAAGAATGTTTAAAGGGCATTTATTCAGATGTTTAAAAGAAGAAAAACATAAAAAAAAAACACTTCATAGGTCACTGTACTTAATAAAATAAACAATGATAGTATATATATTTTTGAAAATGGAAACACTCAGGTACAGTAGTGGAAGTTATACAGATATAATATTATGAGCAGGCAAGCCATATTTATGAACAAATAGGTCAAAAAGCAAAACGTATAAACCCATGTCACTATGGTTAGTAATTGTTTGTACCCACCTTTTTAACTGTGGTCATCTGAAATACTGTGATGGACAGCTAAAATCATTTTATGCAATTTTTCTAAAACCATGATGGGTAACCACAGCATATAAAATCACCCCAAGAGCCAAGATCTCAAGAAATTTTATTTTTCACAACTGTCATCATATAAAAAGGTCATTTCTTCATCTATTGAGGAAGTTTCAATGTTTTTACATCTGTGCACAATGCTTTCATACAAAGTCAATGTGATACTGCATTTTCATAGAGTCAAATCTGTAACAACAACAAAATAAGACCACATAAGCTGAATTAGAACTCTCTAAAAGGCTTCACATAATTTGTACCTCCAACACTGGAGTACTTTGAGATTTCAATTTTTAGGATTTTAACATTTGGAAATTTAGACTTGAAGATTTATAGACTTTAAGGATTTTTATCTTTCAACATTTGGTTTTATGATGTGGGCGGGGGTGTGTCTTTCAGGATTATGGCCCAAGACCATATTTTTTGGTGAGACCGCAAGCATGAGAAGGAGCCAGGCAGAGGGAAAGTGAACGGAACAATGTTACAGGTAGAAACAGCATATGCAAAGCCTTGAGACACCTTAGAAATGGGAATATTTAGGAAATTCAAGATAGCTGGAGTGAAGCACAGTGGGTAATGCAGAGATTCTTGGGAGAAGTTAGGTGATAAGCAGTGGCCACATCAGGCACTCTTGAAAGCTTATTAAGATGAATGCATTTTATACTGACAGTGAAATGCCACTGGATGGCAATTCTGAGGTGTTTTAGCATTGCACGTCATGTTATTTACTGTTTGTATTAGTTGTCTGTGGTTTTCTTAACAAAGTGCCACAAAAGCCTAAAACAATAGAAATCTATTCTCCCTCATTTTGGGAGGTTAAATATCTTAAATCAAGGTCTTATTAGGGCCATGCTCCTTCCAACGCCTTTAATGGAGGATCTTTTCTTGCCTCTTCTAAGCCTCTGGTGCCTCCAGGCAGTCTTTGTTTTGAGGCAGTGTAATTCACATTCCTGGTTGCATCTTCATATGGCCATCTTTCCTCATGGTTTTTTGTGTCTTTACATGACAGTTCTCCTCCTTTTGTCCCTTAACTTATGAGAACACCAGTCAAGTTGGATTAAAGGCTCACCTTATTCCAGTATGACATCTTAGCTAATTATATCTATAATGATACTATTTCCAAATAAGTTCATGTTAGGATTTCAACATATTCTTTTAGGGACACATTCAAACCTATAAACCATCTCTTATGGAGTCTGAGGAGAAGGAACAAAATGTCGGATGATCCGAAGATAAGAAAATTTGAAGTACAAAGACTTTAAAGTTGTATAATTCTGCTGAAGATACAGGAACAAGAGGAAGAGACCTGGAGAGGTTGAAAGGACCAGGTTTAGAGACTATTTTAACTATGATAACTATTTTGAATTGTGAGGACAGAAGAAACTTCTACAGCAGATTTTCTCACTTCTTTGCCTGGAAAATGGATATTTTTGTTTTGTTTTGAGAAGACAAGGATTTGATGTAGAATTATCAGTCAGGATATGCAATTAGTATTAATATGTTAATGGTAGAGACAGAGAAATGAGGACATATTTATAGATATCTTAGAGGTTGAACTGGTATGAGTGGTAGGAGGAACCATAAAAACGAGGAGAAAACCAAGCACTACCCCAGGTTACTGGCTTGTGAAACTGGGCAGAATTTTTTTTTTTTTTCCTTTTTTGTATAGAGGGCATGTGCTCAGCAGACAAAGACAGAGAGAGAGTTAGAGTGAGAAATTACCCTCCAGCCAATGCCTTAGCCTTCATTCCACTTGCTGGTTTGAAACCGGGAAATTTTTGTGTTACTCATGAAAGAACAATATTAGAGGAAGATAAGTTTCATGGGGCTGGGATGAGGGTTTTTTTTTTGTTTTGTTTTTTGTTTTGAGACGTTTTTGCTATAGGGCGCATGTGCTCGCCAAGAAGACAGAGAGAGACAGAAGGATAGAAAGTGAGAAATCACCCCCAAGGGGGGATGGCCACGCTGCAATCCCTTCTCCTCCATTCTCCTCTCAGGATCTTGGGCACGCACGCACACGCGCCCAGCATGAGTTTAAGCCACCGGGTCCAAGACACGAACTGCGGTCGACTACATGGGAGTCCAGCGACATAGCCATTACACTAACTGCTGGTCCCGGAATGAGGATTTTGATGCTGAATTTAGGATGGCTTAAAGATATGTAACTGTAAATGTCAACTAAGAGGTAAGATATACCAGACCAGGCATGAGTGCAGACACATAAACAAGGCAAGAGCATAACCAGATACACATATTCAGACTTCTTTTGATGACAGATGCTTATAGAGGTCATGGGAGTTAGTGAGCAGAGAGTATGATGGCCTAAGATAAAGGTCCAAGAAATGCCACCATGTTTTGACATATAAAAGAGATGTAACTGGAAAAGGTATGTTGATAGAGACTGACAACACAGATGGAGGAGGGGCAGCAGAGAAAAAATAATGCTATCACAAATCAAAGGAATGAATGAGAACTTTAAAAAGGAATGAGTGGTCAACTATAACAAATGCTGCTGGGAAGTCCTGCATACAAGTTCTGAGAGGTAATCATTGGTTTGTTTGAAATGGATGGTGTTTGCTAACATGTACAAGTTCAGTAGAGTTATGAAATAGAAATGATTTGGAGACAATTGGATTAAGTGGGAAGTGAAAATAAAGAACAGCAAGTGTAGAGTACTGACAGTGGTAAAGCATGGTGCTCTTCAAGGCCATCTCTGCGTGGAAAGGTTCCCAGCTCAAGTCCAGAGACTTCCTTGAGTGTGCTGAGCAAATGCTTGCTCACCCTCTGAGGCTGGTGAAGGCTGGGCATGGAAGGGGGTGATGGGCCCCTGTTGCCCCGTTGTGGGTTTTCTCTCTCACTCTGGGAAGAAATAAATAAACAAACTTTTAAAAATTATAAGACAAGAAAAGCAAGTGAAGTTTTTTCAACACATTTATGAAGGAAGGAGGTCAGAGCTCAAAGGAGAGATGAGGCAAAATATTTTTTGTTTGATTTTTAAGTAAGAAGAAACTTAATACATATTTCAAAATTTCTTCTCAAACAATATTACTAATTCATTTTTTCACCATCCATATATGAAAATACTCACCTCATGTAGGGCTGGCTAGACTAGAATAATGCTGTTTGTAATAGAATTTCAGCTCTGCCGGGATAGGTTGCTTTTCTCTCTCTCTTTTGCTATATATCCAGAACCTACAACAGTGCGTGGCAGCTAGTAGGTGCACAATACATGTGGAATGAATGAATAATACATCTTTATTCATTTAAGTTGTATAAGCAGTATCTCATCATTGCTTTAATGTACCTATCATTGTTAACTAGTAACTAGTATCTTTGTTACCTCTCCATAGTTGTATATGGAGAGCCTCATTAAACTGTGAACTCCTCAGTAGCAAGAGTTAGGATTTGTTCATCCATAGATCCACATGATCTTTTACAGAGGCTTAATAGGCTATCAAGTACATTTTTTGCCATTCATCTCCTTTTTTGTGTTACAAATAGGGGAAAAGATGAAAGAAACCGGCCACTCACTGTGACCAGTTCATGCTCTGCATTGTAAGGTTGCCTCTAGTATGACAGAATTCCTG
>NW_006205727.1:1983998-1987012 GCF_000334495.1 Tupaia belangeri chinensis
GCTGGTGGTGGAGAGAATCCTAAATAATCGTCTCAAGATAATTAAAATGCCATCCTGAAGAATTTTGTGAAGTAACACAGGAAGAGAGCAACAAAGTTAGGCAAAAACAAATAAACAAAAAAAAACAAACAAAAAAACTGAGGTGTGGTAGAGTATAATGGAAGATCAGCTTAGGAAGGAAAGGGATGAAGTTCTGCATGACTTGTAAAAACCCAGGACAGTCATGTTGCTCATGTTGACAAACTGCTGTCTCAGCTGCATTTCTCAAATTAACAAAAATCGAGCTACAAAGCATTAAAAGATATAAATGCATTTCAGCAAAAAGCTCAGGACCATTTCTTACTTGCTTTCTGTAGGAATATTCGATTTATAATGCAGTGCCTATCATTTCAGAGGGAAACATTGCTTTAGAAGAGAAAAATACACAGCCATTTTGGACTAAATGTTCAAGTCTCTAAATCTGTAAACTTTGTTAGATAATATGCATATCAAAATATTATTGAATAACCATCTTCTTTTTCTTCTTTACACAGAAGATTTATTATTATAGCTTCTTTAAAGCTCAATACAATATGAATACTCTATTTGCAGTCTCACTACCAAAATCTTACGAAAGAAAAGAAAACTACCTTTTACAAACACACAATCACAAGCCTGGACTGTAATTGAAATATTTGTTTATTTATAGTTTGTTTGTGTTCTACATTTGCCTGTGGCTGTGCCTCTGCACTTAAGAGTGAAGTGGATTGTTGCAAATTTAATTAATGGTGGCAAGCTGTGTATACTTAGAAACCCTTAACGTTTCTTCTCTTTTGTAGATCATTGCCTCATCCGATTCACCATGCCTCAGGAAAATTATTAATATTTCAGTGTTCACAACTTACAAAGTAGAGACTGATTGGGATATCAATTGATTAAAATTAAAATTTATAGTTACAAATCATCCTTTGAATTACTGTTTCTTAGTTTTAGAGAAGATAATGATTACCTTGTAAATTTCAATGGTCACTGCATTGTTCTGTCTAATAACCTTGCCAGTGAGTTTCCCAGACAATGCTGGTGCCTCTAATAATGGAGATCTCGGGAACCAGCAGTTAGCGTAATGGCTATGTCGCTGGACTCCCACGTAGTCGACCGCGGTTCATGTCCCGGACCCGGTGGCTTAAAACTCACGCCGGGCGCATGTGCGTGCGTGCCCAAGATCCCGAGAGGAGAATGGAGGAGAAGGGATTGCGGCGTGACCATCCCCCCTGGGGGGGTGATTGCTCGCTTTCTGTCTCTATGTCTCTCTCTGTCTGTCTGGCGAGCGCACGCGCCCTACAGTGAAAATCTCTCCAAAAAAAAAAAAAAAATGGAGATCTCATTAGCTCCTGGGAAAGTCCATTCCAACCCTTGAGAAGTCTGACTGTTGGAAAGTTTTTCTTTGTAGTAACTTCCGAATCACTTCATATATATATATTCTGTAATTCTTTTTCTAACTTTTGAGTCCATACCAAAACTTACTCTTCCTCATGACAAGTTTCATGAAGATATTAACCTATTATAGATATATAATGAAATTCGCCTAGGTATTTTTTTCTCAGAGCACACATCTACAGCTTCTTAAGTTATTCCTAAACCGACTCTGCTTCAAGATGCCTGAATACCCCCAATCACCTATTAATATTTTCTTAAATTGTGGATTCCACATAGGATTCATTACTCCAGCTATGTTCTGACCAACACAGAATAATGCCATCACCTCTCATAGTTTGGGTATGCTATTCATTTAGCCCAAGATTATATTTGTTTTTGATAATCACATCAGTTTATTACCCATGTTGAATGTACTGACAACTAAACTTTGTCACTGCTAAGACATGTGGAGCTCTCCCTTTCTGTACTGGTCTAATTTGTTTATTGGCTATGATGATAAAAAATTAAATTTAACCTTATTTAATTTTAATTTGTAAGATCCAGGCCATTTCTGCCTTCTTTTAATAGAAACATTGATCTTTGCCTTTCATCTAGTCCACTTATCTCTGCCAGTTCCCTGTCACCTGCAGTTTTGTTAAATAGATCTGTATATTGCCATCCTTTTCATTGACTGATTTATTAAACCTCAGCACTCCTTCTAGGTGGGCTTAATTTCATTAATCAAACTCATTGGATAAGGTCATTTAACCACTTTGAAACCCGTAAATATCACATTGTAGAAAAGAACATGACTTTAAAAGTCATCATCTTAGACATGATTCCCAAATATACTGTATGAATGATACAATATTTTAATTATCTTTGGTAAATTATGTAATGTTTTTTACATTATGGTTTTCATTACTTTAAAAGAGATAACATATATATATATATATATGTATCAGAGTCTGGGATAGACTTTAAATGAGATAGTAAATACAAATTGCTTAGCACAATCTCTGATACGTAATAAGTAATCTGTAATACAGTCTTCATCATTATGTTATTTTGGGAAATACTAACAACAATAACAAATAGCCCAAAGATTTAAAAGCAGTATAAAAATTCAGTATGGGCTGTGCAGGTTGGCAAGTGACATTTTTTCCAATTTATGATTCAGGGATGTAGGGTCTATTTTTTCAGTAGCTCAACCATCTCTTAGGGTCTCAGGGTCTTCTTTATTTAGGCAGAAGACAAAAAAAGAAGTTGGAGAAGATATGGTGGCTTCAGAACTGCCACTGCTTAAAGGTAAAATAGAACATTTCTCTCATATTCCATTGAGGAAAACGAATTACTCGGCCTTACCTACCTTCTAGGAGGGCATAAAAAGTGTCGCCTGGCTGTGTATTCACTTTCCAGTGTTAATCCAATACTTAATAAGTGAGAGCATACATTTATATTGGACTGTTAACCATCAAGCACCAGCATAATCATTATCAATATTCCCTTTTTTTTTTTTTTTTGAGAGATTTTCACTGTAGGGCGCGTGCGCTCACCAGACAGACAGAGAGAGACATAGAGACAGAAAGCGAGAAATCACCCCCCAGGGGGGATGGTCA
>NW_006205727.1:1987099-1989738 GCF_000334495.1 Tupaia belangeri chinensis
TCTGGGATAGACTTTAAATGAGATAGTAAATACAAATTGCTTAGCACAATCTCTGATACGTAATAAGTAATCTGTAATACAGTCTTCATCATTATGTTATTTTGGGAAATACTAACAACAATAACAAATAGCCCAAAGATTTAAAAGCAGTATAAAAATTCAGTATGGGCTGTGCAGGTTGGCAAGTGACATTTTTTCCAATTTATGATTCAGGGATGTAGGGTCTATTTTTTCAGTAGCTCAACCATCTCTTAGGGTCTCAGGGTCTTCTTTATTTAGGCAGAAGACAAAAAAAGAAGTTGGAGAAGATATGGTGGCTTCAGAACTGCCACTGCTTAAAGGTAAAATAGAACATTTCTCTCATATTCCATTGAGGAAAACGAATTACTCGGCCTTACCTACCTTCTAGGAGGGCATAAAAAGTGTCGCCTGGCTGTGTATTCACTTTCCAGTGTTAATCCAATACTTAATAAGTGAGAGCATACATTTATATTGGACTGTTAACCATCAAGCACCAGCATAATCATTATCAATATTCCCTTTTTTTTTTTTTTTTGAGAGATTTTCACTGTAGGGCGCGTGCGCTCACCAGACAGACAGAGAGAGACATAGAGACAGAAAGCGAGAAATCACCCCCCAGGGGGGATGGTCACGCCGCAATCCCTTCTCCTCCATTCTCCTCTCGGGATCTTGGGCACGCACGCACATGCGCCCGGCGTGAGTTTTAAGCCACCGGGTCCGGGACATGAACCGCGGTCGACTACGTGGGAGTCCAGCGACATAGCCATTACGCTAACTGCTGGTTCCCAATATTCCCTTTTAAACCACATGAAATGCATGTTCCTATATCTTTTCTAATAAGAGCTATGCGTGTGATCAGCAGATGGTATAATGGTTACATCACTGGACTCCCTTGTAGTTGACCACAGTTTGAGTCCCAGACCCAGCGGCTTAAAACCCCTGCTGGGCACATGTGCGTACATATCCCAAATCCCAAGAGGAGAATGGAGGAGAAGGTATTGTGGTGTGGCCATCCCCTTGGGAAGGGGTGATTTCTGGTTTTCTGTTTTTCTGTCTCTCTGGTGAATGCACATACCCTATAGCAAAAATGTCTCTCAAAAAAAAAAAAACCAGAAAGTCTCGAGATTATGAGTAACTATGCAAAATACCTGATATTTCATCATATCCTCTGTCATACTTAAAGGTTTTTAATCATCATAAAAGTATTACAAAGGCCCAGAAAAGAGTGTATTATATAATTCAGGCATGTACCCCCCTCTCATGCCAAGAATTATTATAAATTTTAGCAAACGGATGCTTGTATCTTATAGTCTGGTTGTAATGACTGGGAAAAGAATGGCAAGTGGGTTGGTAATGCCTCAGCCTTACATACAGAAACAACTTTTTGTGATGTGTAGTTTAAAAACACTTTTAATCCAAACTGTTAATGTAAAATAACTTTCTAGACCTACTTGTTACCCTCTCTATTTCAGTACATAGTTTAAATTTTTTCATATATTATAAACACCATCATAACCATTTGTAATTATTAGTTTTTTTGGGTCATATTTTAAATGTGTGTAGTCTTCAAATAGTTCATGGACAATGCATATTATGGAAAAAACTATGCATGGATTTCACTTTTTTTGAACCGAAAAATCCTCATATTTTAATTCCATTTTTCCATGAACTTTTAAAAAAGCTCCTTGTATATTGTGTATGTATATGTAAAATGCATGATTTAGAGAATTTATACATCTAAAAGGATAAAAAGCAAAAATTGTCAATAATCTCCAGCTAGAGACAATTTTAGTTAAAGTATTATACTTCTATTTTTCCCATTCATACAAACTATTGATAATGGCTTTATTAAATTATTTGGTAAATATTGCATAAATACATCATTATTGTTCAGATTTTTCCTGTCATTGGATACACATCAATACATGGTCATATTGATGAATGTGCCAGAGGACAGCGTAGTTTAAGCAGGTCACTGCTCTTTTAGTTTTGGGTATTTCTTTTCTTTGCATGGTTGTTAGTTGAAGGTGCGTATGCTTTTCAGTGACATGAAACTGAGCATGGTGAGTTGTAAAGTATTAACTATACAGTACCTTCACTCCATGCTCCACATGTTTCTCCTAGTTCCTTTTCAGCCTAAATGGTTCTTAGTAAGGGCTGGTGCGTGGTCTGACATTGTACTTTCGTGATTATTATAGTAGCTGGCATTGGTAGTCATGCCAAACACAACTGCCAAAACATGGCTTGAAGGAATGGTGGCTCTCAGGCTGCCACTGAGCCGAACCAAAATGTTTAGTCACAAAATTGGGTAGTATATATTTTTTTTTTGCCTATTTATAGAAAAAAACACAGTGATAAAACATTCCAGTTTCAAGCTTGATCCTGTACATTATGGTTCAGACTTTTGCCACCTGCTATTGCTTATCTCCTAGGAAGAACTAGCACATAAAATCAGAAGAGAAAAGAAGGTTATTAATGATAAAGTAAAAAACATTGGTGATTCCAAAAAGAGCTATTTTTTTTATGAACTCATGTTTATGGTAGTGAATTAATCTGTTTGTTTAAATTGCTGGAGGATACATGTGCTCCCAGAGGGATGGAGAGGGAGGAAGGGAAAG
>NW_006205727.1:1989751-1997283 GCF_000334495.1 Tupaia belangeri chinensis
TCATGGGGTAGGCCATGTCACAATCCCTCTTCTCCGTTTCTCCATCTCATCAGAACGTGAAACAAGTATGCACGTATATCTGGCATGTTTTTCAAGCCGCTGGGGGCCGGGATTCAAACCACAGTGAGCTATGCTGGATCCCACTCCCCATAAGCAGCACTTAACCACTGCACTTTAGGACTGACCCTGTGGTTGTGAATTTAAATCATATACATTTAACTTCGTCATGTTTTACTAACTGGTGAATTATTCGTAGTTCACATGATGCAAGCTGCTGTATGGTGTCCTGTGCTGTGAATAACACTGCTCTTCTAGCTCCCTACTCACTGAACCAGGGAGACAGTCTCTGCGCTATGAAATCACAGATTTGGCATTGTTTGTTTAATTGTTTGCCCACTTCAGTTTAACCTGATGCATAGCAAACCATAATCTGTCTAATGCTTGAGATAAAACAGTTTATATAATTTTCCTGCTCATTCTCAGACCTACCTTTTAAAAAAAGAAATAATACATATGCTTCTACTTTCCTATAGTGCTGTTATTAGTGCCTTTTCTCACAGGCCCCCTACCACCCATTCTAACACAAAGCAGTGCTATTAAAACAGGTCCTCAAAACGCTTGACAGTAAGCTGAGACAGAAAGTTACACATATCCAGCAGGCACTCCTAGGTGCATTTCAACAGGCCTCATGCAGAATGATCAGCTGGTGATTTGGGTAGACATTCCGCTGAAGTCTCTACTTTTGTGAAAATGTCCTTTGAGAGACCTCGTAATGAAGCATGGTTAGGATTTTGAATCTGTGCTTAAAGATGTGGTAGGAAGCACCAGCCCTTCCAGCACCAACACTGACAGCTGTGACAAGGAACCTTTGGCAGGTTGCTTCTTAGAGAACCTTTGCCTTATGGAATGTAATCAGGACACGTTTTCCTCCAGAGACCAAGGACTAGAAAACCAAGAAAGGTTAGTCTAGTGACAGTGATAGCCTTCATTCTGTAACTTGTTTGTTTAATTGATAAGCCAACTTTGCAAATTTTCTCTGAACTGTTAAATGCACATGGAAAGGCGTGGAGAGGGAGGCACGCATGTGTGAATTGCATACCGCCAAACATCTCCATATGTTGTGTCATGCTTAACTAGTTTTCCTGCGGAAAGGGATAGGTGTAAATGAGAATGATTTACTCTCACAATAGCCTATTTTTATAATGAGCATATGTTTAAAAAATGTAGTAATATTCAGAACTCTGCTCAGTTCCACATAATTTTGAGTTGCTACATTGTGCAGTAGATCCTCGAAGACTAATGTTACTGTGCCTAACAGAAGAGCTAACTTAGCATCCTTTACTTTATAATGATCTTGTGGAAGAAAACAAGAAGCAACAAAAGTTATGGATTTTCTAAGAGAAAACAAAAACAGTTGTACAATAATGCACTAGAAAGGCAAAATGTGCTCATCTCAAATCCCAAAGCATCGGTACTCTGTGAACAAGTGCCCAGAGCTTTGGAAACACATGAACATCTCAACTCATGAAAACACTCTTTGGTAGTGGTTCCCTGGCGGATAGAAGTAACCTATCTTAAAGCAAGCCTAACCTACTTCTCAAGAGGAATTTGAACAATGGGAAAACCTGGGAGAATGTATAAAACAATTCTATGCTAAGCCAGTACTGATTTTATATTTAAGCATTCTTATTTAATTCTCAAGGCAGACAAGCCTTCTAGTACGTTAGTTCTTGCACAGATGGGCTCTCACTAGGGAGACTTCTTAAAACTATTTAATGTATATGTGCCTTTTAATTATATTGACTTATATTTGCATATTTATTTTCTCTATATTGGTCTAATCCAGATGGACAAAGGTAAATGGGAAAAAAATCAAGGTCATGATGATCTTTAGTATTTTCATCAATTCCTTTAACCTGTGTCAAAGCAAAATTCTCATTTTTCTACTTTTGAAAAGCATGTTATTTTAAATTAGAACCTGTATGAATAGTTCTGACTATGAGTAGTTTCTCATATTATGCCCATAGTATGTTATTATGTTAGCCTTAGATTCATTTGTTCATTTAGTAATTTATCAAATATTTGACAGTCCTTGGAAGTCAGTGGGCATATATTTTTCATACTTGGCACTCAGTATGATTTTTGAGTTAATACTAAGTGCCCAAATATTATGCGGTAATTTAGATGGAATAAGATGGAATTTATTTCATTTTTTTTCTTTTATTTCATACATTCAATCACATTATTTTTTGACTTACAAAATGGATATTTCAACAGGTGAACATTTCTCCCTAGTACATTTGATAAAACTACAAAATATCTTCAACAGATAATACCACATTTCTTTGTGCCATTAATGCTTTGCCTCCCTATTTTTCTTCTAAATGTCCTTCCTCAGACCCCCCCCTCTTTCACACACACTATATCTGGTGTTTACATCTATATATTGTGTTTCTATATCCTTTAGTCAATTAGTTTCAGTCATAGAGTGCGGACACTTGGTATATATTAAGTGGGGACATACAATGCCTCTCCTTCATAGCCTGGCTTGCTTCACTCAGCAGTAAATCTTCCATATTCATCCACTTCCTGTCAAAAGCCAGGGTGTTGTTGTTTTTTATGGCTGAACAGTATTCCATAGGGTATATGTGCCACAGTTTTTCTATCCATTCATCTGTTCATGGGTATTTGGGTTGTTTCCATGACTTAGCAACTGTGAATAGTGCCGCAATAAGCTTCGACGTACAAGCACTTTTCCGATTAAGTATTCTTCTGTCCTTTGGGTAGATACCAATGTGTGGGATTGCTGGATCATATGGTAGTTCTATTTGTAGATTTTTGAGGAATCAAGATGGAATTTCTAATCTAAAGGAATTTACAGTCCTAAAGAGACAAGGGGTATGTTGCAATTGTGCTTGGTCTTGAGTCATGAATAGGATTAAGTCACATGAAGAGGTGGGCAGCTTCTGAAGCAAAGCACAACATCATAATATCTGAGGGTTAATCATCTGCAGAAACAACCCCAACTGACCATCCGTATTTTTTTTTTAATGAAATGGCTTCTTGTAAGAGTATACCTCTTATACAACACTAAACAGAGGAGCCCTCTGTAATTTCCTAACCTACTCATGTGAAGCTTTCACCAATGATTTACTTACTGTTGGCTTGTCTATTCACTGCCTCTAAGGAAGAATCAATATAGCTAACTGTCGTGGGTCATTCCTGTGTTGCTAATGGAAACACCTGAGGCTGGTGACCTAGAAAGAATAGGAATTTAATAAGTCACATCTGATGGCTGGAAAGTTCAAGGACCTCACCAGAACTCATTCATAGAGGCCTGCTCTAAAGACATTATCACACCCAAATGCTCCACCCTGACACAATAAAGGAATCAAGTTTTTTCTTAATACTTACAATACAATCAAGTCCTGACACATCAATTTCTGTAGGATATTCAATCCTCATCCACTATGAATAAACTCCAAAACATGAAACTTTGGGAAAAGATATCCAAATCATAATACTAACTTTCTATTTCAAGAGTCAATTTATGAAATTAAATTATTTTTCAGGTATATCTGAGAATGGATTAAGATAATCTAACTAGGTATTTGTGGAGAAATATGCATAGAGTTTTATGCTTATTTCTCTCCCAAATCTAGAATGTATTTGGGAGAGGGCTATAAAATACTTCCAAGTAGTGAGAGACACATTAATGAGAGAAGAATGCATAAACACAGGCCTTAAAGATCACTGGAACCAGCAGGTGGCATAGTGGTTAAGGCACTGGACTCCTACATGACTGACCGTGGTTTGGGTCCCGGACCTCATGACCTGAAACTCACACCAGGTGTGTGTGCTTGTGTGCTCAAAATCCTTAGAAGAAAATGGAGGAGAAGGGATTGTGGCGTCCATCCCCTATACCCCTGAGGTGTGATTTCTCACTTTCTGTCTCTCTTGCTCTCTCTGGTAAGTACAGGCACCCTATAGCAAAAATCTCTCTTTCTCAAAAAAAATCATATTTAACTGACTGGCCACTCTGAGCTATTTACATCTTTGTACAACCTATTAATACACTTACTTGTTCCCGACTTGGGCTCCTCTTTTAGTCCTACAATTCTGTTTTCTCCTTCAGTGTCTCTGGTCGTCTTCCACTTCCATCTAGCAAGTGACTTTGTCTTTGCTTTCCTGTGTATCCCTTGCTGCTAATCCTGTTTCATTTTTTTTCTTTTTTCTTTTTTGGTACCAGTTTCAGTCCTGTGATATCCTGTAACTTAATTGATTCAAGGGGCTTATAACTTTGCACAGAGAATCTGAGAGTTTTAGCAGGTTATGGTGGGCTCTAAAGTAGTAAATCATAACTGTGCTATTCCTGAGGGCCACAGGGCAATGGAGCACCTCATCAGGCATAAATCATTTCTTGACTCTTGTCTTCAGAGGTCAGTGGATGAGAAGAGTGGACCAATAGATTTTAATAACAAGCTCCTGCTTGTGTTGTACTGCTCTGAATTTTGTACATAGCATTTCCTGTCTGCTGTCCATTTTGCTCAGACGTCATCATTTTAATGAATCCTGCCCTTACCACACTGAGTACACTTGCAGTCGTCCCTCTCTTTTGCTACTGCCTCCCCCTGCATTCTTGTCTTCCAGTGTTCATGTTTTTTTTCCCCAGGTCACTTATCATCTTAAAATACTTTATATATATTGTTTAAGTTTTGTTTCTCCTATTAGAATATAAACTCTGTCTATTTTTTTTTTTTTGGAGAGGGTTTCGCTATAGGGCGTGTGCGCTCGCCAGACAGACAGAGAGGGACATAGAGACAGAAAGCGATAAATCACCACCCCCAGAGGGGCTGGAAAAAAAATTTCGCTATAGGGCGTGTGCGCTCGCCAGACAGACAGAGACATAGAAACAGAAAGCGAGAAATCACCCCCCAAGGGGGGATGGTCATGCCGCAATCCCTTCTCCTCCATTCTCCTCTCGGGATCTTGGACACGCATGCACGAGCGCCCGGCATGAGTTTTAAGCCACCAGGTCCGAGATGCGAACCGTGGTCGACTACGTGGGAGTCCTGCGACATAGCCATTACACTAACTGCTGGTTCCCTAAACTCTGTCATTTTAATTTATATCCATTGATTTAACCCAACAATCCAGAGTAGTGTTATAATATATAGCTAATTATTAATAAATGTTTATTAAATAAATGAATAACTTATTCCCTTGCCCCATCATTGCTATAATTATGAATAGATTTATTTTGCATCAATAGTATTTATTTCAAATGTCTATTTGCTGGGAATCTTTTTCTCAATTAAGTGTTATTGCAGAAAGTATTTCTCTGTTCAGTATAAAAGGATTAGCTATCACGCTGAAAAAAATATGTGAAGATTTGAGAGAATAGCTTTGATAAGCCAGAGACACTAAATGGATATAAGATTTGCTTCTGTACAATAGTCTGCTCTGGGAAATAAAAGTATTTATCTAGGGTCTGTTATCATGAGCATGGATTTTATTAACTTGCTTGAAATGTACAAAAGGAGATGACAGCATATTATATCTAAAAGAAAAAAATGAAATATCACCTTGCAACTCCTCCAGAACAAAATAAAAATCTTAGTCACCTGCAATGCTTAAATCTCTTTTGTGTAAAAGGGAAAGAGAAAAGGTTCAGACACCATAAATAGGGAAAGCAAAACTATAATGTACTGCTACTCAACACTTAAGAACTTAGAAGCACTATCAAAATCGTGAAATTATTCATTGTTTGCATCACTACAAGGGGAGATGGTAGTAATCTTAGAAAAATTAGGTTTACTGTATAAAGATTCAGAGTTGAAATCATTCCTTCTAGATTCCTGGACATTAAGTGGTAGGCGAGCTGGCTGAAAATTACATGAAACTCCGGAGTTACCTGTTTTATGTGCATAACGACCAAAAGCATGAGTTTTTGATAGAGGTTTCACAGACCTCAGAGATGACAGAGCGGTCATCGACCAAGGAGTGGTCTACACGAGCTGTATGTGCAGTGTGGATTCAGACCGCTCGTCCAGTGCAAGCACAGGAATGAAAACGACCACTCCAAATGAGCAATTCAACAAAATTAACAACTCACTTCTGTGATCTCCAAATAACCGTAGTGGCATCCAAAGTGCTAAGATGTTAGAAAACCATCTTTGTATTTGGAAAGTGGTTACTTTTACATGAAATATTCATTTGCTGAATTTCTTTTGCTTTTAATCCACATAGATAGAAAGAAAAACTAAATTTTAGTATATTGTCTCTTAAAACTGCTTCTCAATGAAGCGTGAATAACAAACCATTTACAGGACTTTGGAACACAGATATTGAGTCCTATTTCAGATGAAGGGATCTAAACGCCCTGGGGCGAGGCTCAGGCATGTAGTAAAGTTGCTCAGGTGATTCAGTTGCCTGTTCTGGTTTCTAATTAATAGAGAAAGAAAATCTGTTTTTGAAACCAAGCAAATGGAATCTATGGAGGAGAAATGATATAAGTAATTGTATCAGTTGGCCACTCCTGAGGTTTACAACTTCTTCTTAATAATTCTTAAATCTTGAAAGTTTTAGAAAAAAAAAAGCATAAAACCTACCCTGCCTCATCCAGTTTTTGACAAATCCAGATCTAAATTGCTGTGAGGCTATTTGTGTTCTTTATTTCTCCCAACAAGTGGGAGGGTCATGTGTTTTTGTTATGGAAACATGAATGTGGCTTAGTAGGTAGGTTTTACCTGATAAAGCATGCATGTACTACATTCTCCTTCCAGAGTCTAAAGAATTCTGAATCTTAAATGTATTTGGACCCAGTAAGTTTTGGACAAGAGGTGGTAAACTTGTCATACAACTTCAGGTGACATTTTGTTCTGCCCTACTGTGATTTGAGTACAGTCTACTGTCTTTTTCTACACTCCTTGAGAGCAGAGACTCAGTGTGCTCTTTTTGTACCATTACAACCCTATATACTAGATCATTTAAAATACTGAGTCATCAGAATAGTCATGATGCATTTTTGCATAGAAAAACACTGAAAAATTTGTCATGACTTTTCCAACAATCCAATAGTGTCTCCCTCCAGGTCCCACCACAGTCTTGTGAGAAATGCAGGGTCTACATTCCCATCATAAGAATAAACAATCAGAGGCATGTCAACGAACTATCAGAGCACAGAGTGGGTGGCCACAGGGTTAGTAATCCTTGAGGATTTAGTAAATTGAATGTTGCTTTAATTGAGTTGAGCTAGCAAATTATTTTTTTCCATGAGTAAAGGAATATATTGATGCATGGTGGTTTTAAAAAAATAACTCCCAAAACTTCAAAGATATTTAATAAATACTTTCATAAAATATGTGAGCACTTTCCAGATCCCATGAGTAAATATGAAATAGCCAAGGGATGCAAAGTTTGTGTGTATATAGGCATGTATGCATGCACATATTTAATTGAAGTTTCTTTGTTTCCTTCATGAGAGACAGGCACCCTCAATAGGTTCTTCATGCCATGATTCACTTCCTTCC
>NW_006205727.1:1997835-2015495 GCF_000334495.1 Tupaia belangeri chinensis
CCACCCCACCCCACCCCACCCCACACCCCCGCAGTCAGCCAGGATCAGTGACTTGTTCACAGACTGTGCAGTGTGTGTAGGAATACCCACGGAAGCAAACCCAGAGCCTTCCCAGATGTTGAAGTGTTTCCTCTTAATTTTTCATTTTCAACAGTAACTACACTCATTTATATAAACTTTCCTCTAATTATTGCATACATGCTCTGTCAAAGAGTATTCTAGTAATGAAAGAAATAGGTTTAGAATAAACGAGTACATGGTGGTCACATGTCACCCTCCATTCCCTCTCCTTCAGTAGTGGAGTCTTCAGTGGCAAAGCCAGCAGGCGACAAATAACACCCAGAGTCCCCTACACCTGAGGCTTGGCTGTATACTTCCTCCTTGACTGTATTGTGTTTCAGGACCTGACTGGATACCCCAGGTGTTTCCAGTCTTTTCCTGAAGGAATTGCTGTTTCCAAATGCAAAGCTAAGTGAGAGAAGAGGATTAAGAATAAATGGGCCTACTTTGGCCACAGTACTAAATTGCTTTGTGTATATTTTGAAATTCCTCTGTGTCTACTTCATCATTAGTAAAATGAAGACTGTCAGACCTGTGTGACGTTGAATGACTATGAGTTCAAATAATTGATGTTTCTAAGAGTGCTTTGAACATTATTGTATATTTGATGTAGGTAAAGTCTTGGTTAATACATTGAGTGAATAAAACATGTCACAAATTTTTTTTAAAAAAGTAAAAATACTAGCTTAAAAATAAGTGATTACTTCATTAAACATTTTAAATATTTACAAGTAGACAGCACATTGGTTAAAAGTGCATGCCTGCATTCAGTCTACATCCTGGCTCTGTGACTTTGAAACTGTCATCAGGGTTTTCCAAGTTGCATGTTCCTGTTCTATTAAAGTGGGAGCAAAATATTAGATTATAGGGAAGTACATTTTAATTGGTTGTCAGTAAACATTTATTAGTTCTGCAAAAGTACAATATGAAAGCTTGATTAGCCTTTTCCCAGTTTCAGAGAAATAAAAGGAGAAATGAGGCAATGTGTAATCAGGGGAAGCATTTCTCAGGTGCAGTCAGACTTCAGAACGATACAGAGAACCTATGGGGTTTATTCGCCTTTGCACCTCTGCAAATTATTACAGTTTTATTATAGAATGAATTCTTTCTAGATACTCATCATGTCTTTCTAGGATTAATGATGAAAACTTGAGTGCTTTTTTGAAATATATCACTCTATACAATGCTAAAAGGAGAAGAGAAAAGGGGTGGAAAAATTGAACTGTTCCTAGGAATATTATTGACCAAAAAAAAACAGGAAAAAGAACAGAAACAACCTCCTGATACAAAACCCTGGCAATATAGTAAAACAGAAAACAAAAGACAATAAATAAATAATGATAATAAAAACAGTAGTGTTTTCAAAATCATGGCCTTTTTAGAAAAGTAAAGGAGGTCTTTAGAGACCAAAGATAATTCAGGCCCTGTAATTCAGGCCCAGGTAGCTAAGAGTAGGACAGTGACTTACCTGAAGGCGTGTGCCTATGGGTAGTGACTAAGCACCCTTCTTTTTACACACAGATGAAGGAAAGGAGATACAATTGAGAGACCATGCAAGGTGTGCTATCAAATCAGAAATGGCCAGCAAAGACCGAGAACCCTGAAATGCCGGTCTCACAGAGAAAATGTTGACTGGGGGGAGAAAAAAGCCCTAAGTAAGGAGGGATCTGGGAAACTTGGATTTCTTGTTATAGGTCCTAGGGAAAAAAACACTGAACTCTCTTCTGAAAATGTATAGCCATAAACTGTTTCTCAAGTGGGATCATGCCCAAATTCTCACTACCTGCAGGTTAGAAGAACTCTACACTAGGCCAGTCCATGATGTAGTGGATGACTGTGTTCCAAATGGTCAATTACAGTTTGAATTCTGGACCTGGTGACTTAAAATACATTCCAGATGCATGTGTGTGCATGCCCAAAATCCTGAAAGAAGGCAGAGATGAGAAATGAAGGAGAAGGCATTGCAGCATGGTCTTCCACCTCATTCCCATGGGGCAGGGGTACTTTCTCAGCACTCCCCCAGGCCCTCTCTGGCAAGAACACACACCCTCTGGCAAATGAAAAGAAAAAAAATAGAACTAAGAAAAATCTAAGAGGTAAAAACATCCCTCTACACTACGAATTCCTTGCAAAGTGATCCCAGTTGTAGATTCCTTAGACCTTCCAAAGGACCAAGCATAAATTCTCTCTGGGAACACACAAATCATTCCTTAAAATATCTAGGGACCAGAAGATGGTATAATGGTTATGTTGCTGGACTCCTATGTAGTCGACCACAGTTTGAGTCCCAGATCTAGCGACTTAAAATTCATACCAGGTACATCTGCGTGCATGCCCAAAATCTTGAGAGGAGAATGGAGGAGCAGGGATTGCAGTGTGGCCATCCCCCCCAGGAGGTGATTTCTCACTCTCTTTCTTTTTGTCTCTCTCTGTCTCTCTGGTGAGTGCACATGCCCTATAACAAAAAATCTCTCTCAAAAAACAAAAACAAAAACAAAAACAAAAACAAAAAACCTCCACAAATAAGACGTGAGAAACATGACTGTATAATGAAAAATGATAAAACATCCTAACATGCATCATGAAAAATAGTGATATTATAACTAGCGGGACTGGACAGACAGATTTCAGTGATTACAATTATCTATATAGAACATAAAATAGTATATTAATATATACAAATGGAGGAATTGAAAATATAGATAAAGAATCAATGACTAAATCATTTGAAATGACATAGAATTTCAGGAAAAAATCGTAAATGATTGAAATGAAAAGATGGGTTTTGGGTTAAAGAGAATATTTGACAAAAGTAGAGAATTAATAATATGTAAATACCTCTAAAATATGTTTCTCTAAAAATATACATAAAAATTGAATATATATAAAAGAAGGTGAGAGACATAAAGTGAGAAGTGCTTATGTGCATCTAATCAAATTCTATAGGTTAAAATTAAAGGTTGAGGTAGCAGCAATAGCTGAAGGAAAAAATGACTTAGAATTCTCTCTAATTATTGAAACGTATGAGTCTTCCTACTCAGAAATCACAGTAACTTTCAAACAAGAAAAAAAAAAATCTATGCTTAGATATACGAAAGTAAAAGTACATATTATTAAAGGAAAAACAACCGTAAAAGTAAAATGAATTGCCTGCAAGGAAATGACAGTTGATGTCTAACTAACAATGGAAGCCAGGAGAAGAATACTTGCTATGTGCTAAAAAGAAATCATCACACAATAGTATACTCTACAAACACTCCTTTGTAAGAATAAGAGACCAGTGGATGTTTTTAGAAAAATAAAAGCAAACTTTAACCCTAACACGCTTTTATTAAATACATTTTTCAGGCAATATTGCATAGATAAAAGAAAAATAATCTTTTTTTTATTCTTTATTTGGAGAGGTTTTTGCTATAGAGCGCTTACGCTCGCCAGACAGACAGAGAGACATAGAGACAGAAAGCGAGAAATCACCCCCCAGGGGGTATGGCCACGCTGCATTCCCTTCTCCTCCATTCTTCTCTCAGGATCTTGGGCACGCACGCACACGCGCCCGGCGTGAGTTTAAGCCGCCAGGTCCGGGACTCGAACCGTGGTCCCGGAGTCCAGCTACAGAGCCATTATGCTAACTGCTGGTCCCAAGAAAAATAATCTTAAAAAGGCAATTTGAGATTCAAGGAATGATTTGTGAATAAAATATATTTAATATGTTTGTAAAAGTAAGTAGATATTTAATATAAACAGCTAACATAATGACTTATTTCTTAAACCTAAGGAAGTGTTAATAATTAAGACAGATGGAGCCAAAATTCTGAAAAAATTTATGTGCACGTTGCAAAGGCATTAATAGAGTTTAGTTGTTAAAAATATTTTGAGTTTTGGGAAGGAGAAGGTCACATTGAATAGATATTGCTAACTTAAGTATACAGAGTGAAATTTTCAGGACAAATTCCTAGTGGGTCAAAATGAATGGAACATCCACAGCAATAGAGAAGAAAGAAAAAAATGAAATGCAAATAAAAATTCAGTTGACCTGAAAAAAGGCAAATGGAAGGCAAAAAGAAGTTTCAGCAATAGATGATATGAACTGAAGAGGTAGAACTATATTATGTTAGTAAATACAATTAATATACCTTTTCTATTAAAACATGAAGACTGTCAGATTTGTTTAAAACATTTCCATCTATTATAGATGGCGTATATTAGTTTTCGATGGCTACATAACAAGATAGTACAATTTAGCGGTTTATGACACAGTGTTCTTTTTAGCTCAGTTCTGTAGATCAGAAGTCTGCATGGGGGGAACCAACAGTGTAATGGCAATGCCGCTGGACTCCCACCTAGTCGACCGCAGTTTGTGTCCTGGACCCGGTGGCTTAAAACTCACGCCAGGCGCGTGTGCGTGCAAGATCCCAGGAGGAGAAGGGATTGTGGCGTGACCATCCCCCCGGAGGGAGATTTCTTGCTTTCTGTCTCTATGTCTCTCTCTGTTTGTCTGGCGAGCGCACGTGCCCTATAGCAAAAACCTTTCCAAAAAAAAAAAAAAAAGAAAGAAAAAAAAGTCTGCATGGGCTCTACTGGGTTTTCTGCTTGGCGTCTCATAAGTCAGCAATCAGTGTTGGCCAGACTGCGCTCTTATCCAGAGTCTGGGAAACACTTGCTTCAAGCGCATTCAGCATGTCGGTAGAATTCTGTTTCTTTTGCTTGTCAGACTAGGGCCCCTGCTTCCTTGCTGCCTATTGGCCCTGGCCATTCTTGATCCTTTCAAACAGTCTCTGCTTCTTCAGCTAAGTAGACTACCTCTTGCCCTGAATCCCTCTCAAGCTTCAAATATCTCCGACATCCACTGCTTTTAAAGAACCCATGTGATTAAATAAGGCTCATCCAAAGTTCTTCCTTCTGCCATGTAAAGTTACAAATCTTGAGAGCTCATCAAAGTCACAGGTGCCACCCATACCCAAAGTGGAGGGGATTACACAGGACAAGGTCATTGAGAGTCATGTTCAGAATTCCGCCTACCATATGGTGATTTCAGAGTCATGCCAAGAACATAGAAAGCAGGATAAGAAAAAAATGATTTATTTCTGTTTTTCATGAATGAGAGAGAAACTCTCAGGTCTTTTACATCATAATTCACCATCAGCTTCAGCCAGTCCTGGGTGGGGGTACACACATGCCTGGAATGTTCGGGAAGGTGCTCAGATGCAAACTTGGAGCCTTCTGGTATGGGCCAGCCTTTTAGAGCATTGTGTTTTGCTACGCCACTGTCAGCACCCCAGAAATTTTGAATGTAAAAGGCTGGAAAAATATACTAGAAAGATAATACCATACATGTTATCTTCAACAAGTAATTTTCCATTTCTTGTTTTTCATATATTTTACTTCTTTTTTGTCCCCCTTGCTTCCTTCCCCTCTACCCTCTGCAGTGAATTCTGGATGGGAAAACTCATTTTGCATGCCACAATGATATGCATGAATGAATGTTTTTAAAATAAATTAATTAAAAAAATATATGTATACTAGAAAAATACTGTCTATTGAGAAGATGAAAATATCCAAAATCTGGTTTTTATGAGGTTAATAAAATTGACAGTTATTTATAAGGTTAAAAGTATAAAAAACCATATGAGAAATAAAAAGTAAATAGAGATGAAGCAGAGATAAAAGATATAACTATATACTTCAATAGATAAAGCCCAGAAAAATACTGTTGAATAAAAAAATCCAGATGCAGAAAATCAGTCTGTATTAATCTGGTTAATTATAGATACACAAATGTATATATATTTATATAACCAAACCATATTTTATTTTGGGCAATCCAAATAGGTTAAAACCACAATGAAAGACATCCAGATAGGGTAAAACCACAATGATCAACACAATATTTAGAATAACATTTACCTCTGGTGAGAAAGGAAAGGTAATTTAACTGGGACAAGTACACAGAGGACTTAAAGGCCTTTGTTTTGTCTATTATTTTCAAGAATATGTTGAGAATATTCTCTATTTTTATTCTTTATGACTTACGTATGTCTTTTGAGATACATGAAAGTTTTAGTAATTTTAATGAAAACATTTGAATACATATGTATACATATGATATATTAAAACAACAGAAAATGGTTCGATTAAAATACTTTTACCAGGTGTAATTTTTTAAAACCAGTTTTTCACTTTTATTTGAAATGAAAATCTGTGGTTTTATTTTTAGATACTGAATGCTGATAAGCAGGATTTCTTTTTACAAAGATACACATTTAGGTTATTGCTTTTGAATTTCTAAGCTTGCTATTATAAATGTCACTCAACTACTCAGTCCATAGTGTTATAATTATATCTGTCTTCAGGCAACAAAAGAACAGATTCAATGCTTGCTTAAACTTATAAGCCATGTTACTTGATAGTTGCCTTACTTTATAATTGAACAAATTCTGAAAATGGTTATTATTATGTCAGATGGTTGACATTTATCTTTCCTTGAACTTGCCATTTACTAACACTGGAAACATCAACCAGTTGAATTTCTTTTGCCGCACTGGATCACACCTTTGGACTCGTCACCCTGTAGAGGTGACTAAATAATTCTGATAGATGATATTATACCAGCAGTATAGCGAGCTACATAGTGGTCAGGGCCCGGGAAACTGGGCCAACTCCTTTGGCTCTATCATTAGGGCTAGCACAGATGAGAACTTTCGTTTACAAAACTAGAATGTTGGGGATCCTTAAAACAAAATTGCTTTCCCCCCCTTGAGAAAATATTTGCCTATTTTCTATTTCAAGGACTCTTTGGTGGTAGCTCTTCTTATTATCGCATTTCAGAAAACATCCTTTATTTTTCCTATTAGCCCTCCATTCCTATATGCTGTTACCAATCCATCATGTTATGATCTATTTTGTATAATATTGGGCTACTGTTTGATAATTTGGCCACCCAAAGGAATAGCATGCTGGAAGATGATGCAATTTTTATTTTTTTCCTGTGACTTCTTTCTCAGTATGACTAGTAATCATTCTCATTTTTTCCATTTATTCTAAATTCAGTGTGGAAGAAAGCACATTGTACTGGGATATGTATTTATTTTGTGTTTGTTAACACACCATTTGCAACTCTGTAGAACTTGCCTGGGAAGGTATTTTTTTTATTGTGTATATTTCTGTATTCATATGATTCCAGTGTCTTTCTCTTAATGTTTCTATATTCTGAGACATGCCCAATTTCCTTACTCACTAATAAAACAGTGCATGACTCATTGTAAATCAGTAGGGATCCAGCAATAAGGTGCAATACATCACAGAAGCAGTGCAGGCTATCATTGGAGATAATAAGCAGGTGCATTAATATTCATGCATCGTGAAACCCTGGTTGTGCTTCTAAAAGCTGTAGAATATACATTCCAGATTTAATGATCACCAGTAGATATTTGCCAATGACTTTTAGATAGTTCTTGTAGCAACTGGTTCAGGGCATTACTAGGTAATTTAAAAAACTTTCTCCCATGGTTTCCATTTGCTTAACTGTATGACTCAGCTCATGTTCCTCAGTGAGTAGACGAAATCCTTTCTGGTTAGACCTTGGGTCAGGAGTGTTTTAAGATTGATCATATATGTGTCTGTATGTGGTATATTGTTTGTGGTGGGTGTAGGGGAGGCATCTAAAGGGGGGGAAATAAAGACTATGCGGATTGTATTATACTGTACAGTAAGAATGATCTAAGAGGGACCATACAAAAATAATGTGTGACAATGAATGCTCAAATACCAGCAGAACAGGGCCACCTGTTCTATACCTTCTATGGACTCCTAACAATACATCCTCTGTGTCTTCCTACCTACCCTTCTGGGCAGTGAAGAGAAAGGGTTGGGAGAAAGAGAAAATATTTGATCATCTATGTATTACTAATACTGTCACTACTATTACTACTGCTTCCATTAGCATCACCACCACTCCTAAATAGAGAACTCGAAAAGAGCTGCTTGTAGTGGCTGTTGGTCCTAACCTTCCCCACTGGTCTGTTCTGCATTCCATGCTCCTCTTGTTCCCTTTTAGTTCATCCATTCATCCTTTTTATGCAGTCAACCAATAAATATTTACTGACAGCCACAACATACTAGACTGCTAGACAACAGGGATGGGGTATGAACAAAGCAGAAAAAATTCCCTATGGTCATGAAGCTTGTCTTGTGGGAAGTGTGCTTTAGGGTTAATTCAGTCACTTTTGTTCTTTTGCATTTTAGAGTCTCTTTTTACCTTCAGAGTAGGATTAGTTAAAATTGAGATCTTTCACTTTCTGCATACATCATATGAAGGATTTGCAAAACATCAGCTTTTGTCTTTATGTGATATCAGCCTTGATGTATGGAGCTAGAGTTCTGGGAACACATTGAAGTTTCCTTGGCACAATCTCTTATAAATATCTCAACTCATATAAGGGCTGTTATGCTACTGTTCAGTGATGAGAATATGTATACATCAGAAGACAGCAGGCTTTTATAAGGAAAGTTTGTATACCAAAAAAGACCTGCGAAGAAACTCATAAAAAAAACCCTCTACTTGTCATGATAATGTTGGATTTGTTATTCTTGTGACTAATCCATACAAATAGGATGAACCCACATCCAAAATTTGTTTATATGTTAAGACTGGCTGTCACACTTATACCAAGAGTATATGGAAAAATTCACTCCGCACATAGTAAGGATTTTGAGGGAAGGCATGATGTCTTTCAAGCAAGTCTGAGAATGGCTTGGAGAGCCATGAAAGAAGACTGGCCTGGAGTTTGGTGTATATGAGAGGAGGCTAGGGTGAGAGTTTCCACTCGTCATTCAAACTTTCTGCTTGTGCTAATGGAAAGAGCACTAGAGTTGTTTTATCACCTTTCCCCAATGTAGGGGAGAAGGGAAAGAAAGAAGGTAGAGCTTGAAATGCGTAAAACGTCAAATATCAAAAAAGAAAAATGGAGTTGGTCTTCATACTACAGTTACCATGGTTTGGAGAAGAATTTGAGGATGTATGGCTGCAGTGTAAATGACTCTATTGGTATCTCAGAAGCAGAGAAGTACAGTGAACAATTTGAAGAGATACTGGGGCCATGAGCCTCACCTCTCCTCTCCAGGGCTGGCAGGGGCTGACTCTTCCCAGTTTGTGACAGTGACTTGTAACTCACGGTCGGTGCTATGTTATTTATAGTTCTAAGCAGCCTTTTCCTTTTCTCTACTGTGTGTCAGTGCTCTTATTTCAGCATTGACTTTGACTATTGGTAAATCATTGTCTCCTGAACCACATTTTTTGGGTAGAAAAATGATGAAATGTAAAATCTGCTTTCCTAAAGTAAAGGAACTTCAGTATCTTCTCATCCTGTCCCCAGTGAATCATCATAAGGAATTTCAAAGCATATGCCGGAATATGGGCTCCCTTGATTTTGAAAACTTGTAATTAGTTGCTTCTGCATGGTTAGTAAATGCCAAATACTGGCTTATAATTCCAAGTAAATTATTTTTCTAAAATTGATGTGTACCTATATATGATCAGAGCCTCAATGAAATCCAAATACAAGTAATATAAGCAAACAAAATCAGAAAAATAAATGTTTTGGCACCAGCATAATACTTTACTGATTGTCTCAGTTAAGTTTCTGTTTTGTTTTGTTTTGGTGAAGAAGACATACATTGAAAAAGTTGGGATGCATTTTTGCGTAGAAATATATGTCATTACTTTTCTGGCAACCCCAAATACGTGTGTATATGTGTGTGTGTGTGTGTGGGTGTGTGTGTGTATGTGTGTGTGTGTGTATGTGTGTGTGTGTGTATGTGTGTGTGTGTGTATGTGTGTGTGTGTGTATGTGTGTGTGTGTGTATGTGTGTGTGTGTGTATGTGTGTGTGTGTGTATGTGTGTGTGTGTGTATGTGTGTGTGTGTGTATGTGTGTGTGTGTGTATGTGTGTGTGTGTGTATGTGTGTGTGTGTGTATGTGTGTGTGTGTGTATGTGTGTGTGTGTGTATGTGTGTGTGTGTGTATGTGTGTGTGTGTGTATGTGTGTGTGTGTGTATGTGTGTGTGTGTGTATGTGTGTATATCAGGATAACAATACAAGTTATACAATGACCTTTATCCAAACTGTTTAATAGATAATTACAGAAATCCATGGAAATCATCAGTTGCTGATAGCATATTTTGCTGGAATTTCTAAGAGACAGAAGATTTTACCACATTGAGACACCATTATCACTCTTGCCTCTAAAAGAAGAGGTGACAACTCTGCTTACTACATGCTATTACAGAGTAGTTAGCTTTCACTAAATAAAAAGGGTCTTCAGAAAGTTTGTGGAAAATTAGTTTTATGAAAAAATCTATGCATTATTTTAAAACTTTTTTTTGAGAGATTTTTGCTATAGGGTGTGTGCACTTGCCAGAGAGACAGAGATAGAGAGACAGAAATCAAGAAGTCACCTCCCTCAGGGGACGATGGCCACATCACAATCCCTTCACCTCCCTTTCTTCTCAGGATTTTGAGCATGCATGAGCACACACCTGGCATGAGTTTTAAGCCACCAAGTCTGTGACTCGAACTGTCGTCAACTACATGGAAGTCCAGCGACATACCATTATGCCATCTGCTGATGTCTATATCAAAACTTCTTATGCCAAAATAAACCTATACTTTAATTTCATTTTCTTTTCTTCTTTATTTTTTTAATTGCCAGAGGGTCATGTGCTCTCCAGAGGGAGACAGAGACACATACAGAGAGAGAGCGCGAAAGTATCCCCCAATGGGACATGGTCATACCACAATTCTTTCTACATTTCTTTATCCTGTCAAGATTTAGGACATGCATTCACATGTGCTTGATGTGTTTTATAAGCCAGCAGGTCCAGGATTCAAATCATAATTGGTTGGCCATTTGGGATCCAGTTCCCTTAACAACTAGGTTATAGGGCTAGCCCTTAATTTCCTTTTTTTGGGTAACTTTTTGAAGCTCCTTTGTATTTTTCATGCTTCATTTATGCCATAAATGTGGGTAGTCAAATAGCTTTACTATTTATCTCACCCTATATGGTGAATATAAAACAAAACCTTTCTTTCTTTTTTTTTTTTGTTTTTTTGGAGAGGTTTTCACTATAGGGCGCATGCGTTCGCCAGACAGACAGAGAGAGATAGAGAGACAGAAAGTGAGAAATCACCCCTCAGGGGGAATGGCCACGCCACAATCCCTTCTCCTTCATTCTCCTCTCGGGATCTTGGGCACACACGCACATGCGCCCAGCATGAGTTTTAAGCTACCGGGTCTGGGATGCGAACTGAGGTTGACTACATGGGAGTCCAGCAACATAGCCATTGCGCTAACTGCTGGTCCCTAAAACAAAACCTTTCTTTAAGATCCTCTCTCAGAAGAACTAGAACTGCCTTATGTTCAAATTCTTATGTATACAATCTCATACTTTAATTATGTTATTTAAATAAAGTTGTATTTTGGAAGATATTTATCAAAAACAATGGTAATTAAAAGTTGGCTTTGAATCTTATTTAGGTCGCCTGATGAAAACTATTGAATAAAAAAATAAGCATATCACAGATGTAGTACTTATTTTTGGTGGTAAAATTTCAAAATTGCCAAAAATATGTGTCTTTGTAAATATGCCTCTTAGTGATCTCTTTAAATAGCATTACAGACTTTTGTTTTAAAATAGGGAAATTTTGGCAATCAACCAAAAGAACACAGTGAACAAGAACAAAAGATACCAACGTTATCTTCAGTAAGACTAAATGAGATCTCTAATTTTGAAAGATGACCTATGATGGAGAGTAGCCAAATACAGTGGCAGTCAACTATGTGTTAAGACATAGTTGATGACACATCTGGTCACTGATCCAAAGGGATATTGGCAAAGGGCAGTTCTCCCAGGAAAATGGCACATAATAAAAGGCCGAGGCAGTGAAACTTGGGGCATGCTGGTGAGAGTGATTCTGGACATTCCTCAACATGTGCCACTTGCAGAGAATGAGTTCAGGAAAAGCTCACATCTTTCAGATGGTGATTAATCACAAAAAGAATCAGTATGAGGATTTTGTTACTAAGAATAAAAGATGAAAAATAAAAATAAAAAGGAAAATCCAATAGCAGATGAAGAATCTTCACCAGGAAAATATTACAATGGACCAGTGAAAAATGGTGACCAAAAATATCTTAGGGAATTAAAAGCACATTAATAAATACAGTCAGGCACCCATACAATGACATTTCATTCAGTAAAGTGGTCCCATCAGATTATAGTAGGCTATATTGTCCAGCCTAGGTGTGTACTAGGCTATTCCATCTAGGATTATGTAAGTACATGTTGTTTGCACTACTATGAAATCACCTAATGGCGCACTTCCCTAGAACATACCTTGTTAAGCCATGCATGCACGACTGCATGACTATAACTGTCTTTAAAACAGGTTTATCAAAAAAGTTTCAAAGCAATGGTACAAGAATTCAAGGAGGATGATATGAGACAACAGAAGATGAAACAGGAGGGGCCAGCAGGTGGCATGATGGTTAAGGTTCTGGAGTCCTACATGGCTAACTGTGGTTCAAATCCTGGCCTGGGAGCTCGCTTTTCACTTTCTCTCTTTCTCTCTCTGGCAAGTATGTGTACTCGGATTATTATCAGTTGATGATAATGTGTATATTATCCCTAACTGGACTGGTGTGAAATGTATTTATGCTGGAAAATTAATGTTATACGCTAAATGATGTATAGTGATTGTATAAAAAAATTAAAGGAAAATTAATTATTAAAAAAGAGAGGAAAAAGAGTAAAATTTTCTTTAAATAATAATAATAAATTAAATAATTCTTTAAAAAATATGGTGAAGGGACCAGCAGATGGCATAATGGATATGTTGCTGGACTCCTACATAGTCAACCATGGTTCGAGTCCTAGACCTGGTGGCTTAAAACTCACACTTGGGCATGTGTGTTTGCATGCCTATAATACACATCTCCTCTATGAAGTCTTCTTAGACCATTGCTGCCTTCAGTGATCACACTTCACTTAAGTATTTAAATAAAATTTTATCATTTTTTAACATTAAATTATATCTTCGTCATTTTCTAATACTTTAGTACTTGATCGTCTTCTCTTACAGAAGAGATGATGATTATCAAACTCTTTAACTCTAAACCCAGTCATATAATATGTTACTGAGAGGAAGCAAAATGATTAGATAGAAGTCCCAGATATCAATAATAACATGGCAATAATTACTGTAATTTATTGTGTGTTCATAGATTATGAATAAGAAACCAATGCACAGAGGCTAATTAGCTTACTCTAAATTAAAAACTAGTAAGTGACAGTCAGGATTAGAACCCAGGCAGACTGGCTCCCAGCTCCAGACCTGGTGCACATACTGGTACATTATGTGCGTGACCTTGCTCTGTCATTTAAACCCACTGTCTTCTCTTCCTCCATTAGAGCGAAGTGGGAAATGACTTATTTTATTAAGTTGCTCTAATAATAAGAAAAGTACACTTAGGAGCTTTGTTAGCCATGAAGCTCTATAGCAAATGTAAAGTATGACTGTCATCATTGCTATTTTCATGCTTCCATTGTTGCCACAGCATTTTACAGGTTCAGCTCATAGAGGATCAATGATTTCACTAAGAATCCTGTACTGATAGATGGTTGTCTGGTCATTTACTGACTTCTAAGCCTGAAAAGGCCTGTTCTTACTCAGATTGCGCAATACCCATGCCCTTCAATAGCTTATATTCACAGAAAGACTACCCAGCAAAGTGTGATATGATAAATGTTGAAATTTGGTTCTGAGTTCTGCAAAGAGACCTAGTAGAGAGGAAGGAGGAAGAGAAGTATTGCGAGATGCAAACAGTTAAACAAATGTCTCTCAGCTTAGAAAGAAAAAGCTGCAATTTCAAATTCTAATAACTTCCTCTGGGAAAAGCAACAACAGGTTTTTTTATTGTATTTATGCTACACAGCAACCTTTTTGCATTATCTTTAGGTTCCCTTTCCTGTACCTTTTCCCACAAACATTGTCCTTGACCAAGACTAGAAATGAATTTGATTTCTCTAATGCAGAAGGTAATTGGATTTTTCTTTATTGAATGCATCGCTTTAATGACTGTCTCTGCTTCTGCCAATTTAGCTGCAAGTGACCTGACATTGATCTGATGATCTGAGTTAAAATAAAGAGTTGAAGCTGGGGGGTGAAAAAGACCAGCTGCCTAGCATCAGAAAGAATGTTTATTTTTGCCTCATCTTGCCATTTTCCTAAGAAAATGCTTTATCCTTGACTGTTGCCTTTAAAAAAAGCAAGCCACTTAAATAATTGGTCGTACAGGAGCACATTGCTTCCTTCTGGAAAATATAATAAGTATTTCCCAGAAAGAGCCCTCGAGAAAACATTGAAAATTGAATAAAAACTACCCAATAATCATCCTGTTCCTTGAAAATATTCATTACTATGCAGACTTTCTGAAATAGGATAAATATTGCTGAACAGAATTAATTAAATCTTTTAAAAATCTGGTGAAACATGAAATATTTATTTAAGTAGTTATTTACTTAACCTTGTGGTTTTATTATAATATTTGACACAAGAATTGTTATTCAAGACGGTTACGAACAAGCAGTGGCTGAAATAGTTGTATTTAAAAGAAAAGCATTTTTTTCCTCAAGGGAAGCTATGATAGAAAGCTTTCAATGCCCCCAAATATATGGGATATGAATTTATCTACCTTTGCCTTTATTCATTTTCTACTAACAATTTAATTCATTTGATTCTTGTTTAATTTTTATTCTACCATCTTCCCTTTGCTTATTTTGATAGATATCATGAATAATTTTGATGGAAAAGACAGTCCATGGACATTAGTCTGGGTGAGAAAATAAAATCTTGCACTTAAAGGATCAAGAAGAAAATAGATCAGTTAAATCATCAACAACTAGTTTTCTTTAAAAAAAAAAGTACAAGTGTTCTTTCTTTTAAAATTCTTAACACTAGTTGTGTTTACATTTATCAAAGTGAGAGACAAGCTTAAAGAAATTCGAGAGACTTTATATTGTAGGCACTTATGATTTTGAATCTTTTCATACCCACTGACGCCACATCAATGAAATCATTGCAGGTCCTCAGAGCTGACATAAATCTGCAATGTTATTCAATGAAAGCAGGGCACTAACTTTGGTTCTCATCAACCAAGAGACTCTTGTGAAGTTTATTCCTAGAAATGGCATTGAGAAGAGCTGAGATCAAATCTTTCCTGGAAACCATGCTCTTATCTACTAGTATGATTGCATCTTAAGGGAGCATGTGAAACATTGGCATGTCAGTGAATATTTCCAGAGTCCATTTCTTGAACACTGTGTGGCACAATGAATGAGGTTGCTTGAAAACTGATGGACCTTCCACAGGAAGTCCAGTACTATTGAAGAGGTTACTGATCCAGAAGTATTTCCCACTGAATTATAATCTTTCACCATAAATGATTAAATCTTACCCATCTCTAGGCCATTGTTGGAAGTTACACTTAAATGCAATGTTAAAGATTTTAGAGCAAAAGAAAAAGTCTGTTTCAACAGATGATAAAAATTATTGCTTACTCAGTAAAATATATCTCATCCCATGTCAATTTTCTTCATTTTGAATCTGTCTTGCTTTTTAAAATTTGGACATTATTAATTACAAACATAATTAATGAAATAATATTTTCTTCTTTTAAAGGAAAGGTAGATTTTTGTAGAAAAAAGAAAAAAATAGTATGTGTACACACACATAAATGCATTTTCCTTAGAAAAAGAAGGAAATTAATTCCCCATTCCAATAGGATTTTTACAAATCCTTTATAATAGGTTACATATATATGATTCTTTGGATGTTTGCTGAGACTATTAATATGTGGTGTGGCTAATAAAAAATTATTTTGTTAATTAATCTTTAAAAACAATAATTTATGAGCCAACAGATAGCATGGTCGTTAAGGTGTTGAATTCTCACATTGCCTATTGCGATTTGAGTCCCAGACCCGGCAGTTTGTAAATCATATTGGTGCATGTGCCTGTGTGCCAAAAATCCAATCCCAAGAGAAGAATGGAGGAGAAGGGATTATAGCATGGCCATTCCCCAGGGAGGGGGTGATTTCTCTTTCCTTCTGTCTGTCTCTGTCTCTCTTCAGTGAGCACATTGCTCTATGAAAAAAACCTAAACACACAACACACGCACACAGACACACACCACTTATATTCTAATTTTTTTGACATCTTCTTTGAGCAAATATTTCAGTTTATTACATAAGAGATCTTTGGACTTTAGAGGGGATACAAACATGAATCTTTGCCTTCAAGGATTTTAAAACTTAGTGGAGACAGAAAAACGTACACATTAAGTAAGTAAAATAGAAGGTAAATGTTAGATGGTGTGGGAATGCTAGATCAAGAACTACCAGTTCCCTGCAGGTGGGAGAGAACTGTGAGGACATTGCAGTGGTAGTATGATTTCACTCAGTCTTCAGAAGATGAGAAGAGCCTGTGCATGAAGGAGAAAGAGGTAGAACATTTTTGGAAGAAGGCATAGAATTACAGGTGGGAAGATGCTAGCTAATTAGAAATATATCATACAATTCAATATGAATACTATATTACATATATACTTGAGAGAAAAGAGTAAAAGAGAAGATAATATTTTGACTAGTGATATTACTAAAAATATAGATGCATAAGAGAATATTTCGATTTTAGACTTTCTGACTGGTGCATACGTTATAAAGAACATAGTATTTTATTTATTATTATATGTTTTAGTTCTGTGCATATATTACTAATCAGAGGTACCTTCTTTTAAAGATTATCTTAATTGATATTTTCAAAACAGTCTCAATATTAGACATGTTGAATGACCTGAAATGTATTCATTCAGTATGTAATGTCAAATACACTATTAATTATTTTAATTAAATGAAGAATAAGCTTCTAATTTTTGTCTCTTCACATATTCTCATGTTTTATTTGTACTATTAAAATATGTACATTCTATTTCCATTAGAATGTAAATTACAGGCTTATATTCAAATCTGAATTTAAGGTTTCCGAAAGTGTTAAATAGGTTTGTTTCAATTGCTTTAGGTCACTGATATGATGCTTCAGGACAAACCCTATCCTGATTGGGGAAAATCTGCAAGAGCTTTCTGGAAGAAAGGAAATGTTAGGATCATTCTATTCTGGTAGGATATTATTTTATTTATTTATTTCTTGCCTCATTCACTAAAGGTCTTGATTGTAATTTTTCTTAAATATATAGAATTCTGTCTAAAGAGACATTTTAGTGACTAATATGATCTTTTAAGACTATTATCCTAATTATTATTGGAATTAATTTTCCCTTACACATTGTTACATATACAAATTTATGAGAAAGAAGTTTTGCTTATATAGTGACACACTTAAGATTTTATCAGAGGAGGACAGCAGTTGGTGTAATGACTATGACTGCGGTTTGAGTCCCGGATTCGGTGGTTTAAACTCACACCAGGCACATGTGCATGCGTGCCCAAGATCCTGAGAAGAGAATGGAGGAGAAGGGATTGTGGTGTGGC